>NC_091217.1:28564374-28670818 GCF_040958095.1 Procambarus clarkii | reverse complement strand
GGGATATTTGAAAACTGCAGGGGGGATTGGGACAAATGTGACTAAACGCCGCTTTCAGTACTTGGCATATGTTGGGTATAAAAAGTCGTAATATCAATCTGCGAATACGTGCACAGAGCCAGAATTTGGCTCCGAAATATGGCTCAGACCTCGATATTAGGATGTTTGGGATATTTTGAAAACTGCAGGGGAGTTTGTTCAAAATGTGACCAAACGCCGCCTTCATTACTTGGCATATGTTGGGTATAAAAAGTCGTAATATCAAACTGCGAATACGTCCAGAGAGCCAGAATTTGGCTCCAAAATATGGCTCAGGCCTCGAAATTGGGTATTTGGGATATTTTGAAAACTGCAGGGAGGTTTGGGACAAATGTGACCAAACGCCGCTTTCAGTACTTGGCTTATGTTGGGTATAAAAAGACGTAATTTCAAACTGCGAATACGTGCAGAGAAACAGAATTTGGCTCCAAAATATGTCTCAGGGCCTCGAAATTGGGATATTTGGGATATTTTGAAAACTGCAGGGAGTTTGTGCAAAATGTGACTCACTACCGCTTTCAGTACTTTGCATATGTTGGGTATAAAATTCGTAATATCAAACTGCGAATACGTGCTGAGAGCCAGAATTTGGCTCCAAATTATGGCTGAGGCCTCGATATTGGGATGTTTGGGATATTTTGAAAATTGCAGGAAGGTTTGGGACAAATGTGACCAAACGCCGCCTTCAGTACTTCGCATATGTGGGTATAAAAAAGTCGTAATTTCAAACTGCGAATACGTACAAAGAGCCAGAATTTGGCTCGAAAATATGGCTCAGGGCCTCGAAATAGGGATATTTGGGATATTTTGAAAACTGCAGGGGAGTTTATGCAAAATGTGACTCACTGCCGCTTTCAGTACTTGGCATATGAAAAAGTCGAAATAACAAACTGCGAATACGTGCAGAGAGCCAGAATTTGGCTCCACAATATGGCTCAGGCCTCGATATTGGGATGTTTGGGATATTTTGAAAACTGCAGGGAGGTTTGGGACAAATGTGACCAAACGCCGCTTTTAGTAATTCGCATATGTTGGGTATAAAAAAGTCGTAATTTCAAACTGTGAATATGTGCAGAGCCAGAATTTGGCCCCAAAATATTGCTCAGGAACCGAAATTGGGATGGTTGGGATATTTTGAAAACTGGAGGGGAGTTATTGCAAAATATGACTCACTGCCGCTTTCAGTACTTTGCATATGTTGGGTATAAAATTCGTAATATCAAACTGCGAATACATCCAGAGAGCCAGAATTTGGCTCCAAAATATGGCTCAGGCCTCGATATTGGGATGTTTGGGATATTTTGAAAACTGCAGGAAGGTTTGGGACAAATGTGACCAAACGCCGCTTTCAGTACTTTGCATATGTTGGGTATAAAAAGTCGTAATATCAAACTGCGAATACATGTAGAGAGCCAGAATTTGGCTCCAAAATATGGCTCAGGCCTCGATATTGGGATGTTTGGGGTATTTTAAAAACTGCAGGGGAGTTTGTGCAAAATGTGACCAAACGCCACTTTTAGTACTTGGCATATGTTGGGTATAAAAAGTCGTTATATCAAACTGCGAATACATGTAGAGAGCCAGAATTTGGCTCCAAAATATGGATCAGGCCTCGATATTGGGATGTTTGGGATATTTTGAAAACTGCAGGGGGGATTGGGACAAATGTGACTAAACGCCGCTTTCAGTACTTGGCATATGTTGGGTATAAAAAGTCGTAATATCAATCTGCGAATACGTGCAGAGAAACAGAATTTGGCTCCGAAATATGGCTCAGACCTCGATATTAGGATGTTTGGGATATTTTGAAAACTGCAGGGGAGTTTGTTCAAAATGTGACCAAACGCCGCCTTCAGTACTTCGCATGTGTTGGGTATAAAAAAGTTGTAATTTCAAACTGCGAATACGTACAAAGAGCCAGAATGTGGCTCGAAAATATGGCTCAGGGCCTCGAAATTGGGATATTTGGGATATTTTGAAAACTGCAGGGGAGTTTGTACAAAATGTGACCCACTGCCGCTTCCAGTACTTGGCATATGTTGGGTATAAAAAGTCGTAATTTAAAACTGCAAATACGTGCAGAGAGCCTTAATTTGGCTCCAAAATATGGCTCAGGCCTCGAAATTGGGAGGTTTGGGATATATTGAAAACTGCAGGGGAGTTTATGCAAAATGTGACTCACTGCCACTTTCAGTACTTGGCATATGTTGGGTATAAAAACTCGTAATATCAAACTGCGAATACGTGCAGAGAGCCTGAATTTGGCTTCAAAATATGGCTCCGGCTTCAAAATTGGGGTGTTTGGGATATTTTGAAAACTGCAGGGGAGTTTGTGCAAAATGTGACTCATTGCCGCTTTCAGTACATTGCATATGTTGGGTATAATAAGTTGTAATTTCAAACTGCAAATACGTGCAGAGAGCCAGAATTTGGCTCCAAAATATGGCTCAGGCCTCAAAATTGGGATGTTTGGGATATTTTGAAATCTGCAAGGGGGATTGGGACAAATGTGACTAAACGCCGCTTTCAGTACTTGGCATATGTTGGGTATAAAAAGTCGTAATATCAATCTGCGAATACGTGCAGAGAGCCAGAATTTGGCCCCGAAATATGTCTCCGTCCTCGATATTGGGATGTTTGGGATATTTTGAAAACTGAAGGGGAGTTTGTTCAAAATGTGACCAAACGCCGCCTTTAGTACTTCGCATATGTGGGTATAAAAAAGTCGTAATTTCAAACTGCGAATACGTACAAAGAGCCAGAATTTGGCTCGAAAATATGGCTCAGGGCCTCGAAATTGGGATATTTGGGATATTTTGAAAACTGCAGGGGAGTGTGTGCAAGATGTGACTCACTGCCGCTTTCAGGACTTGGCATATGTTGGGTATAAAAATTCGTAATTTAAAACTGCAAATACGTGCAGAGAGCGTGAATTTGGCTCCAAAATATGGCTCAGGCCTCGAAATTGGGAAGTTTGGGATATTTTTAAAACTGCAGGGGCGTTTATGCAAAATGTGACTCACTGCCGCTTTCAGTACTTGGCATATGTTGGGTTGAAAAAGTCGTAATAACAAACTGCGAATACGTGCAGAGAGCCAGAACTTGGCTCCACAATATGGCTCAGGCCTCGATATTGGGATGTTTGGGATATTTTGAAAACTGCAGGGAGGTTTGGGACAAATGTGACCAAACGCCGCTTTTAGTAATTCGCATATGTTGGGTATAAAAAAGTCGTAATTTCAAACTGTGAATATGTGCAGAGCCAGAATTTGGCCCCAAAATATTGCTCAGGAACCGAAATTGGGATGGTTCGGATATTTTGAAAACTGGAGGGGAGTTTGTGCAAAATGTGACTCACTACCGCTTTCAGTACTTGGCATATGTTGGGTATAAAAAGTCGTAATTTAAAACTGCGAATACTTGCAGAGAGCTAGAATTTGGCTCCAAAATATTGCTCAGGCCTCGAAATTGGGATGTTTGGGATATTTTGAAAACTGGAGGGAAGTTTGGGACAAATGTGACCAAACGCCGCTTTCAGTACTTGGCATATGTTGGGTATAAAAATTCGCAATTGTAAACTGCGAATACGTTCAGAGAGCCAGAATTTGGATCCAAAATATGGCTCAGGCCTTGAAATTGGGATGTTTGGGATATTTTGAAAACTGCAGGAAGGTTTGGGACAAATGTGACCAAAACGCCGCTTTAGGTACTTGGCATATGTTGGGTATAAAAAGTCGTAATATCAAACTGCGAATACATGTAGAGAGCCAGAATTTGGCTCCAAAATATGGCTCAGGCCTCGATATTGGGATGTTTGGGGTATTTTAAAAACTGCAAGAGAGTTTGTGCAAAATGTGACCAAACGCCGCTTTCCGTACTTGACATATGTTGGGTATAAAAAGTCGTAATTTAAAACTGCAAATACGTGCAGAGAGCCTGAATTTGGCTCCAAAATATGGCTCAGGCCTCGAAATTGGGAAGTTTGGGATATATTGAAAACTGCAGGGGAGTTTATGCAAAATGTGACTCACTGCCGCTTTCAGTACTTGGCATATGTTGGGTATAAAAAGTCGTATTAACAAACTGCGAATACGTGCTGAGAGCCAGAATTTGGCTTCACAATATGGCTCAGGCCTCGATTTTGGGATGTTTGGGATATTTTGAAAACTGCAGGGAGGTTTGGGACAAATGTGACCAAACGCCGCTTTCAGTAATTCGCATATGTTGGGTATAAAAAAGTCGTAATTTCAAACTGCGAATACGCGCAGAGCCAGAATTTGGCCCCAAAATATTGCTCAGGCCCCGAAATTGGGATGTTTGGGATATTTTGAAAACTGCAGGGGAGTTTGTGCAAAGTGTGACTCACTGCCGCTTTCATTACTTGGCATATGTTGGGTATAAAAAGTCGTAATATCAAACTGCGAATACGTCCAGAGAGCCAGAATTTGGCTCCAAAATATGGCTCAGGCCTCGAAATTGGGTATTTGGGATATTTTGAAAACTGCAGGGAGGTTTGGGACAAATGTGACCAAACGCCGCTCTCAGTACTTGGCTTATGTTGGGTTTAAAAAGACGTAATTTCAAACTGCGAATACGTGCATAGAGCCAGAATTTGGCTCCAAAATATGGCTCAGGGCCTCAAAATTCGGATATTTGGGATATTTTGAAAAGTGCAGGGGAGTTTGTGCAAAATGTGACTCACTACCGCTTTCAGTACTTTGCATATGTTGGGTATAAAATTCGTAATATCAAACTGCGAATACGTGCTGAGAGCCAGAATTTGGCTCTAAATTATGGCTGAGGCCTCGATATTGGGATGTTTGGGATATTTTGAAAACTGCAGGAAGGTTTGGGACAAATGTGACCAAACGCCGCTTTCAGTACTTAGCATATGTTGGGTATAAAAAGTCGTAATTTAAAACTGCGAATACTTGCAGAGAGCTAGAATTTGGCTCCAAAATATTGGTCAAGCCTCGAAATTGGGATGTTTGGGATATTTTGAAAACTGGAGGGAAGTTTGGGACAAATGTGACCAAACGCCGCTTTCAGTACTTGGCATATGTTGGGTATAAAAAGTCGTAATATCAAACTGCGAATACATGTAGAGAGCCAGAATTTGGCTCCAAAATATGGCTCAGGCCTCGATATTGGGATGTTTGGGATATTTTGAAAACTGCAGGGGGGATTGGGACAAATGTGACTAAACGCCGCTTTCAGTACTTGGCATATGTTGGGTATAAAAAGTCATAATATCAATCTGCGAATACGTGCAGAGAGCCAGAATTTGGCTCCGAAATATGGCTCAGACCTCGATATTAGGATGTTTTGGATATTTTGAAAACTGCAGGGAGTTTGTTCAAAATGTGACCAAACGCCGCCTTCAGTACTTCGTATGTGTTGGGTATAAAAAAGTTGTAATTTCAAACTGCGAATACGTACAAAGAGCCAGAATGTGGCTCGAAAATATTGCTCAGGGCCTCGAAATTGGGATATTTGGGATATTTTGAAAACTGCAGGGGAGTTTGTGCAAAATGTGACCCACTGCCGCTTTCAGTACTTGGCATATGTTGGGTATAAAAAGTCGTAATTTAAAACTGCAAATACGTGCAGAGAGCCTGAATTTGGCTCCAAAATATGGCTCAGGCCTCGAAATTGGGAGGTTTGGGATATATTGAAAACTGCTGGGGAGTTTATGCAAAATGTGACTCACTGCCGCTTTCAGTACTTGGCATATGTTGGGTATAAAAAGTCGTATTAACAAACTGCGAATACGTACAGAGAGCCAAAATTTGGCTTCACAATATGGCTCAGGCCTCGATTTTGGGATGTTTGGGATATTTTGAAAACTGCAGGGAGGTTTGGGACAAATGTGACCAAACGCCGCTTTCAGTAATTCGCATATGTTGGGTATAAAAAAGTCGTAATTTCAAACTGCGAATACGTGCAGAGCCAGAATTTGGCCCCAAAATATTGCTCAGGCCCCGAAATTGGGATGTTTGGGATATTTTGAAAACTGCAGGGGAGTTTGTGCAAAGTGCGACTCACTGCCGCTTTCATTACTTGGCATATGTTGGGTATAAAAAGTCGTAATATCAAACTGCGAATACGTGCAGAGAGCCAGAATTTGGCTCGAAAATATGGCTCAGGGCCTCGAAATTGGGATATTTGGGATATTTTGAAAACTGCAGGGGAGTGTGTGCAAAATGTGACTCACTGCCTCTTTCAGGACTTGGCATATGTTGGGTATAAAAAGTCGTAATTTAAAACTGCAAATACGTGCAGAGAGCGTGAATTTGGCTCTAAAATATTGCTCAGGCCTCGAAATTGGGAAGTTTGGGATATTTTGAAAACTGCAGGGGAGTTTATGCAAAATGTGACTCACTGCCGCTTTCAGTACTTGGCATATGTTGGGTTTAAAAAGTCGTAATAACAAACTGCAAATACGTGCAGAGAGCCAGAATTTGGCTCCACAATATGGCTCAGGCCTCGATATTGTGATGTTTGGGATATTTTGAAAACTGCAGGGAGGTTTGGGACAAATGTGACCAAACGCCGCTTTTAGTAATTCGCATATGTTGTGTATAAAAAAGTCGTAATTTCAAACTGTGAATATGTGCAGAGCCAGAATTTGGCCCCAAAATATTGCTCAGGACCCGAAATTGGGATGTTTGGGATATTTTGAAAACTGGAGGGAAGTTTGTGCAAAATGTAACTCACTGCCGCTTTCAGTACTTTGCATATGTTGGGTATAAAATTCGTAATATCAAACTGCGAATACGTGCAGAGATCCAGAATTTGGCTCCAAAATATGGCTCAGGCCTCGATATTGGGATGTTTGGGATATTTTGAAAACTGCAGGAAGGTTTGGGACAAATGTGACCAAACGCCGCTTTCAGTACTTGGCATATGTTGGGTATAAAAAGTCGTAATATCAAACTGCGAATACATGTAGAGAGCCAGAATTTGGCTCCAAAATATGGCTCAGGCCTCGATATTGGGATGTTTGGGGAATTTAAAAACTGCAAGGGAGTTTGTGCAAAATGTGACCAAACGCCACTTTCAGTACTTCCCATATGTTGGGTAAAATAAAGTCGTAATTCTAAACTGCGAATACGTGCAGAGAGCCAGAATATGGCTCCAAAATATGGCTCAGGCCTTGATATTGGGATGTTTGGGATATTTTGAAAACTGCAGGGGGGGATTGGGACAAATGTGACTAAACGCCGCTTTCAGTACTTGGCATATGTTGGGTATAAAAAGTCGTAATATCAATCTGCGAATACGTGCAGAGAGCCAGAATTTGGCTCCGAAATATGGCTCAGACCTCGATATTAGGATGTTTGGGATATTTTGAAAACTGCAGGGGAGTTTGTGCAAAATGTGACCCACTGCCGCTTTCAGTACTTGGCATATGTTGGGTATAAAAAGTCGTAATTTAAAACTGCAAATAAGTGCAGAGAGCCTGAATTTGGCTCCAAAATATGGCTCAGGCCTCGAAATTGGGAAGTTTGGGATATATTGAAAACTGCAGGGGATTTTATGCAAAATGTGACTCACTGCCGCTTTCAGTACTTGGCATATGTTGGGTATAAAAAGTCGTATTAACAAACTGCGAATACGTGCAGAGAGCCAGAATTTGGCTTCACAATATGGCTCAGGCCTCGATTTTGGGATGTTTGGGATATTTTGAAAACTGCAGGGGAGTTTGTGCAAAGTGTGACTCACTGCCGCTTTCATTACTTGGCATATGTTGGGTATAAAAAGTCGTAATATCAAACTGCAAATACGTCCAGAGAGCCAGAATTTGGCTCCAAAATATGGCTCAGGCCTCGAAATTGGGTATTTGGGATATTTTGAAAACTGCAGGGAGGTTTGGGACATATGTGACCAAGCGCCGCTTTCAGTAATTCGCATATGTTGGGTATAAAAAAGTCGTTATTTCAAACTGCGAATACGTGCAGAGCCAGAATTTGACCCCAAAATATTGCTCAGGCCCCGAAATTGGGATGTTTGGGATATTTTGAAAACTGCAGGGGAGTTTGTGCAAAGTGTGACTCACTGCCGCTTTCATTACTTGGCATATGTTGGGTATAAAAAGTCGTAATATCAAACTGCGAATACGTCCAGAGAGCCAGAATTTGGCTCCAATATATGGCTCAGGCCTCGAAATTGGGTATTTGGGATATTTTGAAAACTGCAGGGAGGTTTGGGACATATGTGACCAAGCGCCGCTTTCAGTAATTCGCATATGTTGGGTATAAAAAAGTCGTTATTTCAAACTGCGAATACGTGCAGAGCCAGAATTTGACCCCAAAATATTGCTCAGGCCTCGAAATTGGGTATTTGGGATATTTTGAAAACTGCAGGGAGGTTTGGGACAAATGTGACCAAACGCCGCTTTCAGTACTTGGCTTATGTTGGGTATAAAAAGACGTAATTTCAAACTGCGAATACGGGCTGAGAGCCAGAATTTGGCTCCAAATTATGGCTGAGGCCTCGATATTGGGATGTTTGGGATAATTTGAAAACTGCAGGAAGGTTTGGGACAAATGTGACCAAACGCCGCTTTCAGTACTTGGCATATGTTGGGTATAAAAAGTCGTAATATCAATCTGTGAATACGTGCAGAGAGGCAGAATTTGGCTCCAAAATATGGCTCAGGCTTCGATATTGGGATGTTTGGGATATTTTGAAAACTGCAGGAAGGTTAGGGACAAATGTGACCAAACGCCGCTTTCAGTACTTGGCATATGTTGGGTATAAAAACTCGTAATATCATACTGCGAATACGTGCAGAGAGCCTGAATTTGGCTTCAAAATATGGCTCCGGCTTCGAAATTGGGGTGTTTGGGATATTTTGAAAACTGCAGGGGAGTTTGTGCAAAATGTGACTCATTGCCGCTTTCAGTACTTTGCATTTGTTGGGTATAATAAGTTGTAATTTCAAACTGCGAATACGTGCAGAGAGCCAGAATTTGGCTCCAAAATATGGCTCAGGCCTCAAAATTGGGATGTTTGGGATATTTTGAAATCTGCAAGGGGGATTGGGACAAATGTGACTAAACGCCGCTTTCAGTACTTGGCATATGTTGGGTATAAAAGTCATAATATCAATCTGCGAATACGTGCAGAGAGCCAGAATTTGGCTCCGAAATATGGCTCAGTCCTCGATATTGGGATGTTTGGGATATTTTGAAAACTGAAGGGGAGTTTGTTCAAAATGTGAACAAACGCCGCCTTCAGTACTTCGCATATGTGGGTATAAAAAGTCGTAATTTCAAACTGCGAATACGTACAAAGAGCCAGAATTTGGCTCGAAAATATGGCTCAGGGCCTCGAAAATGAGATATTTGGGATATTTTGAAAACTGCAGGGGAGTTTATGCAAAATGTGACTCACTGCCACTTTCAGGACTTGGCATATGTTGGGAATAAAAAGTCGTAATTTAAAACTGCAAATACGTGCAGAGAGCGTGAATTTGGCTCCAAAATATGGCTCAGGCCTCGAAATTGGGAAGTTTGGGATATTTTGAAAACTGCAGGGGAGTTTATGCAAAATGTGACTCACTGCCACTTTCAGTACTTGGCATATGTTGGGTTTTAAAAAGTCGTAATAACAAACTGCGAATACGTGCAGAGAGCAGAATTTGGCTCCACAATATGGCTCAGGCCTCGATATTGGGATGTTTGGGATATTTTGAAAACTGCAGGGAGGTTTGGGACAAATGTGACCAAACGCCGCTTTTAGTAATTCGCATATGTTGGGTATAAAAAAGTCGTAATTTCAAACTGTGAATATGTGCAGAGCCAGAATTTGGCCCCAAAATATTGCTCAGGCCCCGAAATTGGGATGTGTGGGATATTTTGAAAACTGGAGGGGAGTTTGTGCAAAATCTGACTCACTGCCGCTTTCAGTACTTTGCATATGTTGGGTATAAAATTCGTAATATCAAACTGCGAATACATCCAGAGAGCCAGAATGTGGCTCCAAAATATGGCTCAGGCCTCGATATTGGGATGTTTGGGATATTTTGAAAACTGCAGGAAGGTTTGGGACAAATGTGACCAAACGCCGCTTTCAGTACTTGGCATATGTTGGGTATAAAAACTCGTAATATCATACTGCGAATACGTGCAGAGAGCCTGAATTTGGCTCAAAATATGGCTCCGGCTTCGAAATTGGGGTGTTTTGGATATTTTGAAAACTGCAGGAAGGTTTGGGACAAATGTGACCAAGCGCCGCTTTCAGTACTTGGCATATGTTGGGAATAAAAAGTCGTAATTTAAAACTGCAAATACGTGCAGAGAGCCTGAATTTGGCTCAAAATATGGCTCCGGCTTCGAAATTGGGGTGTTTGGGATATTTTGAAAACTGCAGGGGAGTTTGTGCAAAATGTGACTCATTGCCGCTTTCAGTACTTTGCATATGTTGGGTATAATAAGTTGTAATTTCAAACTGCGAATACGTGCAGAGAGCCAGAATTTGGCTCCAAAATATGGCCCAGGCCTCAAAATTGGGATGTTTGGGATATTTTGAAATCTGCAAGGGGGATTGGGACAAATGTGATTAAACGCCGCTTTCAGTACTTGACATATGTTGGGTATAAAAAGTCGTAATATCAATCTGCGAATACGTGCAGAGAGCCAGAATTTGGCTCCGAAATATGGCTCAGTCCTCGATATTGGGATGTTTGGGATATTTGGAAAACTGAAGGGGAGTTTGTTCAAAATGTGAACAAACGCCTCCTTCAGTACTTCGCATATGTGGGTATAAAAAAGTCGTAATTTCAAACTGCGAATACGTACAAAGAGCCAGAATTTGGCTCGAAAATATGGCTCAGGGCCTCGAAATTGGGATATTTGGGATATTTTGAAAACAGCAGGGGAGTGTGTGCAAAATGTGACTCACTGCCGCTTTCAGGACTTGGCATATGTTGGGAATAAAAAGTCGTAATTTAAAACTGCAAATACGTGAAGAGAGCGTGAATTTGGCTCCAAAATATGGCTTAGGCCTCGAAATTGGGAAGTTTGGGATATATTGAAAACTGCAGGGGAGTTTATGCAAAATGTGACTCACTGCCGCTTTCAGTACTTGGCATATGTTGGGTATAAAAAGTCGTATTAACAAACTGCGAATACGTGCAGAGAGCCAGAATTTGGCTTCACAATATGGCTCAGGCCTCGATTTTGGGATGTTTGGGATATTTTGAAAACTGCAGGGAGGTTTGGGACATATGTGACCAAGCGCCGCTTTCAGTAATTCGCATATGTTGGGTATAAAAAAGTCGTAATTTCAAACTGCGAATACGTGCAGAGCCAGAATTTGGCCCCAAAATATTGCTCAGGCCCCGAAATTGGGATGTTTGGGATATTTTGAAAACTGCAGGGGAGTTTGTGCAAAGTGTGACTTACTGCCGCTTTCATTACTTGGCATATGTTGGGTATAAAAAGTCGTAATATCAAACTGCGAATACGTCCAGAGAGCCAGAATTTGGCTCCAAAATATGGCTCAGGCCTCGAAATTGGGTATTTGGGATATTTTGAAAACTGCAGGAAGGTTTGGGACAAATGTGACCAAACGCCGCTTTCAGTACTTGGCATATGTTGGGTATAAAAAGTCGTAATTTAAAACTGCGAATACTTGCAGAGAGCTTGAATTTGGCTCCAAAATATTGCTCAGGCCTCGAAATTGGGATGTTTGGGATATTTTGAAAACTGGAGGGAAGTTTGGGACAAATGTGACCAAACGTCGCTTTCAGTACTTGGCATATGTTGGGTATAAAAAGTCGCAATTTTAAACTGCGAATACGTGCAAAGAGCCAGAATTTTGATCCAAAATATGGCTCAGGCCTTGAAATTGGGATATTTAGGATATTTCGAAAACTGCAGGGGAGTTTGTGCAAAATGTGACTCACTGCCGCTTTCAGTACTTGGCATATGTTGGGTATAATAAGTTGTAATATCAATCTGCGAATACGTGCAGAGAGGCAGAATTTGGCTCCAAAATATGGCTCAGGCTTCGATATTGGGATTTTTGGGATATTTTGAAAACTGCAGGAAGGTTAGGGACAAATGTGACCAAACGCCACTTTCAGTACTTGGCATATGTTGGGTATAAAAACTCGTAATATCATACTGCGAATACGTGCAGAGAGCCTGAATTTGGCTTCAAAATATGGCTCCGGCTTCGAAATTGGGGTGTTTGGGATATTTTGAAAACTGCAGGGGAGTTTGTGCAAAATGTGACTCATTGCCGCTTTCAGTACTTTGCATATGTTGGGTATAATAAGTTGTAATTTCAAACTGCGAATACGTGCAGAGAGCCAGAATTTGGCTCCAAAATATGGCTCAGGCCTAAAAATTGGGATGTTTGGGATATTTTGAAATCTGCAAAGGGGATTGGGACAAATGTGACTAAACGCCGCTTTCAGTACTTGGCATATGTTGGGTATAAAAAGTCGTAATATCAATCTGCGAATACGTGCAGAGAGCCAGAATTTGGCTCCGAAATATGGCTCAGGCCTCGATATTGGGATGTTTTGGATATTTTGAAAACTGAAGGGGAGTTTGTTCAAAATGTGACCAAACGCCTCCTTCAGTACTTCGCATATGTGGGTATAAAAAAGTCGTAATTTCAAACTGCGAATACGTACAAAGAGCCAGAATTTGGCTCGAAAATATGGCTCAGGGCCTCGAAATTGGGATATTTTGAAAACTGAAGGGGAGTGTGTGCAAAATGTGACTCACTGCCGCTTTCAGGACTTGGCATATGTTGGGTATAAAAAGTCGTAATTTAAAACTGCAAATACGTGCAGAGATCGTGAATTTGGCTCCAAAATATGGCTCAGGCCTCGAAATTGGTAAGTTTGGGATATTTTGAAAACTGCAGGGGAGTTTATTCAAAATGTGACCCACTGCCGCTTTCAGTACTTGGCATATGTTGGGTATAAAAAGTCATAATATCAATCTGCGAATACGTGCAGAGAGCCAGAATTTGGCTCCGAAATATGGCTCAGTCTTCGATATTGGGATGTTTGGGATATTTTGAAAACTGAAGGGGAGTTTGTTCAAAATGTGAACAAACGCCGCCTTCAGTACTTCGCATATGTGGGTATAAAAAAGTCGTAATTTCAAACTGCGAATACGTACAAAGAGCCAGAATTTGGCTCGAAAATATGGCTCAGCGCCTTGAAAATGAGATATTTGGGATATTTTGAAAACTGCAGGGGAGTTTATGCAAAATGTGACTCACTGCCACTTTCAGGACTTGGCATATGTTGGGAATAAAAAGTCGTAATTTAAAACTGCAAATACGTGCAGAGAGCGTGAATTTGGCTCCAAAATATGGCTCAGGCCTCGAAATTGGGAAGTTTGGGATATTTTGAAAACTGCAGGGGAGTTTATGCAAAATGTGACTCACTGCCACTTTCAGTACTTGGCATATGTTGGGTTTAAAAAGTCGTAATAAAAAACTGCAAATACGTGCAGAGAGCAGAATTTGGCTCTACAATATGGCTCAGGCCTCGATATTGGGATGTTTTGGATATTTTGAAAACTGCAGGGAGGTTTGGGACAAATGTGACCAAACGCCGCTTTTAGTAATTCGCATATGTTGGGTATAATAAAGTCGTAATTTCAAACTGTGAATATGTGCAGAGCCAGAATTTGGCCCCAAAATATTGCTCAGGCCCCGAAATTGGGATGTTTGGGATATTTTGAAAACTGGAGGGGAGTTTGTGCAAAATGTGACTCACTGCCGCTTTCAGTACTTTGCATATGTTGGGTATAAAATTCGTAATATCAAACTGCGAATACATCCAGAGAGCCAGAATTTGGCTCCAAAATATGGCTCAGGCCTCGATATTGGGATGTTTGGGATATTTTGAAAACTGCAGGAAGGTTTGGGACAAATGTGACCAAGCGCCGCTTTCAGTACTTGGCATATGTTGGGAATAAAAAGTCGTAATTTAAAACTGCAAATACGTGCAGAGAGCCTGAATTTGGCTCAAAATATGGCTCCGGCTTCGAAATTGGGGTGTTTGGGATATTTTGAAAACTGCAGGGGAGTTTGTGCAAAATGTGACTCATTGCCGCTTTCAGTACTTTGCATATGTTGGGTATAATAAGTTGTAATTTCAAACTGCGAATACGTGCAGAGAGCCAGAATTTGGCTCCAAAATATGGCCCAGGCCTCAAAATTGGGATGTTTGGGATATTTTGAAATCTGCAAGGGGGATTGGGACAAATGTGACTAAACGCCGCTTTCAGTACTTGACATATGTTGGGTATAAAAAGTCGTAATATCAATCTGCGAATACGTGCAGAGAGCCAGAATTTGGCTCCGAAATATGGCTCAGTCCTCGATATTGGGATGTTTGGGATATTTGGAAAACTGAAGGGGAGTTCGTTCAAAATGTGAACAAACGCCTCCTTCAGTACTTCGCATATGTGGGTATAAAAAAGTCGTAATTTCAAACTGCGAATACGTACAAAGAGCCAGAATTTGGCTCGAAAATATGGCTCAGGGCCTCGAAATTGGGATATTTGGGATATTTTGAAAACAGCAGGGGAGTGTGTGCAAAATGTGACTCACTGCCGCTTTCAGGACTTGGCATATGTTGGGAATAAAAAGTCGTAATTTAAAACTGCAAATACGTGAAGAGAGCGTGAATTTGGCTCCAAAATATGGCTCAGGCCTCGAAATTGGGAAGTTTGGGATATATTGAAAACTGCAGGGGAGTTTATGCAAAATGTGACTCACTGCCGCTTTCAGTACTTGGCATATGTTGGGTATAAAAAGTCGTATTAACAAACTGCGAATACGTGCAGAGAGCCAGAATTTGGCTTCACAATATGGCTCAGGCCTCGATTTTGGGATGTTTGGGATATTTTGAAAACTGCAGGGAGGTTTGGGACATATGTGACCAAGCGCCACTTTCAGTAATTCGCATATGTTGGGTATAAAAAAGTCGTAATTTCAAACTGCGAATACGTGCAGAGCCAGAATTTGGCCCCAAAATATTGCTCAGGCCCCGAAATTGGGATGTTTGGGATATTTTGAAAACTGCAGGGGAGTTTGTGCAAAGTGTGACTTACTGCCGCTTTCATTACTTGGCATATGTTGGGTATAAAAAGTCGTAATATCAAACTGCGAATACGTCCAGAGAGCCAGAATTTGGCTCCAAAATATGGCTCAGGCCTCGAAATTGGGTATTTGGGATATTTTGAAAACTGCAGGAAGGTTTGGGACAAATGTGACCAAACGCCGCTTTCAGTACTTGGCATATGTTGGGTATAAAAAGTCGTAATTTAAAACTGCGAATACTTGCAGAGAGCTTGAATTTGGCTCCAAAATATTGCTCAGGCCTCGAAATTGGGATGTTTGGGATATTTTGAAAACTGGAGGGAAGTTTGGGACAAATGTGACCAAACGTCGCTTTCAGTACTTGGCATATGTTGGGTATAAAAAGTCGCAATTTTAAACTGCGAATACGTGCAAAGAGCCAGAATTTTGATCCAAAATATGGCTCAGGCCTTGAAATTGGGATATTTAGGATATTTCGAAAACTGCAGGGGAGTTTGTGCAAAATGTGACTCACTGCCGCTTTCAGTACTTGGCATATGTTGGGTATAAAAAGTCGTAATATCAATCTGCGAATACGTGCAGAGAGGCAGAATTTGGCTCCAAAATATGGCTCAGGCTTCGATATTGGGATTTTTGGGATATTTTGAAAACTGCAGGAAGGTTAGGGACAAATGTGACCAAACGCCACTTTCAGTACTTGGCATATGTTGGGTATAAAAACTCGTAATATCATACTGCGAATACGTGCAGAGAGCCTGAATTTGGCTTCAAAATATGGCTCCGGCTTCGAAATTGGGGTGTTTGGGATATTTTGAAAACTGCAGGGGAGTTTGTGCAAAATGTGACTCATTGCCGCTTTCAGTACTTTGCATATGTTGGGTATAATAAGTTGTAATTTCAAACTGCGAATACGTGCAGAGAGCCAGAATTTGGCTCCAAAATATGGCTCAGGCCTAAAAATTGGGATGTTTGGGATATTTTGAAATCTGCAAAGGGGATTGGGACAAATGTGACTAAACGCCGCTTTCAGTACTTGGCATATGTTGGGTATAAAAAGTCGTAATATCAATCTGCGAATACGTGCAGAGAGCCAGAATTTGGCTCCGAAATATGGCTCAGGCCTCGATATTGGGATGTTTTGGATATTTTGAAAACTGAAGGGGAGTTTGTTCAAAATGTGACCAAACGCCGCCTTCAGTACTTCGCATATGTGGGTATAAAAAAGTCGTAATTTCAAACTGCGAATACGTACAAAGAGCCAGAATTTGGCTCGAAAATATGGCTCAGGGCCTCGAAATTGGGATATTTGGGATATTTTGAAAACTGCAGGGGAGTTTATGCAAAATGTGACTCACTGCCACTTTCAGGACTTGGCATATGTTGGGAATAAAAAGTCGTAATTTAAAACTGCAAATACGTGCAGAGAGCATGAATTTGGCTCCAAAATATGGCTCAGGCCTCGAAATTGGGAAGTTTGGGATATTTTGAAAACTGCAGGGGAGTTTATGCAAAATGTGACTCACTGCCACTTTCAGTACTTGGCATATGTTGGGTTTAAAAAGTCGTAATAACAAACTGCAAATACGTGCAGAGAGCAGAATTTGGCTCTACAATATGGCTCAGGCCTCGATATTGGGATGTTTTAGATATTTTGAAAACTGCAGGGAGGTTTGGGACAAATGTGACCAAACGCCGCTTTTAGTAATTCGCATATGTTGGGTATAAAAAAGTCGTAATTTCAAACTGTGAATATGTGCAGAGCCAGAATTTGGCCCCAAAATATTGCTCAGGCCCCGAAATTGGGATGTTTGGGATATTTTGAAAACTGGAGGGGAGTTTGTGCAAAATGTGACTCACTGCCGCTTTCAGTACTTTGCATATGTTGGGTATAAAATTCGTAATATCAAACTGCGAATACATCCAGAGAGCCAGAATTTGGCTCCAAAATATGGCTCAGGCCTCGATATTGGGATGTTTGGGATATTTTGAAAACTGCAGGAAGGTTTGGGACAAATGTGACCAAGCGCCGCTTTCAGTACTTGGCATATGTTGGGAATAAAAAGTCGTAATTTAAAACTGCAAATACGTGCAGAGAGCCTGAATTTGGCTCAAAATATGGCTCCGGCTTCGAAATTGGGGTGTTTGGGATATTTTGAAAACTGCAGGGGAGTTTGTGCAAAATGTGACTCATTGCCGCTTTCAGTACTTTGCATATGTTGGGTATAATAAGTTGTAATTTCAAACTGCGAATACGTGCAGAGAGCCAGAATTTGGCTCCAAAATATGGCCCAGGCCTCAAAATTGGGATGTTTGGGATATTTTGAAATCTGCAAGGGGGATTGGGACAAATGTGATTAAACGCCGCTTTCAGTACTTGACATATGTTGGGTATAAAAAGTCGTAATATCAATCTGCGAATACGTGCAGAGAGCCAGAATTTGGCTCCGAAATATGGCTCAGTCCTCGATATGGGGATGTTTGGGATATTTGGAAAACTGAAGGGGAGTTTGTTCAAAATGTGAACAAACGCCTCCTTCAGTACTTCGCATATGTGGGTATAAAAAAGTCGTAATTTCAAACTGCGAATACGTACAAAGAGCCAGAATTTGGCTCGAAAATATGGCTCAGGGCCTCGAAATTGGGATATTTGGGATATTTTGAAAACAGCAGGGGAGTGTGTGCAAAATGTGACTCACTGCCGCTTTCAGGACTTGGCATATGTTGGGAATAAAAAGTCGTAATTTAAAACTGCAAATACGTGAAGAGAGCGTGAATTTGGCTCCAAAATATGGCTCAGGCCTCGAAATTGGGAAGTTTGGGATATATTGAAAACTGCAGGGGAGTTTATGCAAAATGTGACTCACTGTCGCTTTCAGTACTTGGCATATGTTGGGTATAAAAAGTCGTATTAACAAACTGCGAATACGTGCAGAGAGCCAGAATTTGGCTTCACAATATGGCTCAGGCCTCGATTTTGGGATGTTTGGGATATTTTGAAAACTGCAGGGAGGTTTGGGACATATGTGACCAAGCGCCGCTTTCAGTAATTCGCATATGTTGGGTATAAAAAAGTCGTAATTTCAAACTGCGAATACGTGCAGAGCCAGAATTTGGCCCCAAAATATTGCTCAGGCCCCGAAATTGGGATGTTTGGGATATTTTGAAAACTGCAGGGGAGTTTGTGCAAAGTGTGACTTACTGCCGCTTTCATTACTTGGCATATGTTGGGTATAAAAAGTCGTAATATCAAACTGCGAATACGTCCAGAGAGCCAGAATTTGGCTCCAAAATATGGCTCAGGCCTCGAAATTGGGTATTTGGGATATTTTGAAAACTGCAGGAAGGTTTGGGACAAATGTGACCAAACGCCGCTTTCAGTACTTGGCATATGTTAGGTATAAAAAGTCGTAATTTAAAACTGCGAATACTTGCAGAGAGCTTGAATTTGGCTCCAAAATATTGCTCAGGCCTCGAAATTGGGATGTTTGGGATATTTTGAAAACTGGAGGGAAGTTTGGGACAAATGTGACCAAACGTCGCTTTCAGTACTTGGCATATGTTGGGTATAAAAAGTCGCAATTTTAAACTGCGAATACGTGCAAAGAGCCAGAATTTTGATCCAAAATATGGCTCAGGCCTTGAAATTGGGATATTTAGGATATTTCGAAAACTGCAGGGGAGTTTGTGCAAAATGTGACTCACTGCCGCTTTCAGTACTTGGCATATGTTGGGTATAAAATGTCGTAATATCAATCTGCGAATACGTGCAGAGAGGCAGAATTTGGCTCCAAAATATGGCTCAGGCTTCGATATTGGGATTTTTGGGATATTTTGAAAACTGCAGGAAGGTTAGGGACAAATGTGACCAAACGCCACTTTCAGTACTTGGCATATGTTGGGTATAAAAACTCGTAATATCATACTGCGAATGCGTGCAGAGAGCCTGAATTTGGCTTCAAAATATGGCTCCGGCTTCGAAATTGGGGTGTTTGGGATATTTTGAAAACTGCAGGGGAGTTTGTGCAAAATGTGACTCATTGCCGCTTTCAGTACTTTGCATATGTTGGGTATAATAAGTTGTAATTTCAAACTGCGAATACGTGCAGAGAGCCAGAATTTGGCTCCAAAATATGGCTCAGGCCTAAAAATTGGGATGTTTGGGATATTTTGAAATCTGCAAAGGGGATTGGGACAAATGTGACTAAACGCCGCTTTCAGTACTTGGCATATGTTGGGTATAAAAAGTCGTAATATCAATCTGCGAATACGTGCAGAGAGCCAGAATTTGGCTCCGAAATATGGCTCAGGCCTCGATATTGGGATGTTTTGGATATTTTGAAAACTGAAGGGGAGTTTGTTCAAAATGTGACCAAACGCCGCCTTCAGTACTTCGCATATGTGGGTATAAAAAAGTCGTAATTTCAAACTGCGAATACGTACAAAGAGCCAGAATTTGGCTCGAAAATATGGCTCAGGGCCTCGAAATTGGGATATTTTGAAAACTGAAGGGGAGTGTGTGCAAAATGTTACTCAATGCCGCTTTCAGGACTTGGCATATGTTGGGTATAAAAAGTCGTAATTTAAAACTGCAAATACGTGCAGAGATCGTGAATTTGGCTCCAAAATATGGCTCAGGCCTCGAAATTGGTAAGTTTGGGATATTTTGAAAACTGCAGGGGAGTTTATTCAAAATGTGACTCACTGCCGCTTTCAGTACTTGGCATATGTTGGGTATAAAAAGTCATAATATCAATCTGCGAATACGTGCAGAGAGCCAGAATTTGGCTCCGAAATATGGCTCAGTCTTCGATATTGGGATGTTTGGGATATTTTGAAAACTGAAGGGGAGTTTGTTCAAAATGTGAACAAACGCCGCCTTCAGTACTTCGCATATGTGGGTATAAAAAAGTCGTAATTTCAAACTGCGAATACGTACAAAGAGCCAGAATTTGGCTCGAAAATATGGCTCAGGGCCTTGAAAATGAGATATTTGGGATATTTTGAAAACTGCAGGGGAGTTTATGCAAAATGTGACTCACTGCCACTTTCAGGACTTGGCATATGTTGGGAATAAAAAGTCGTAATTTAAAACTGCAAATACGTGCAGAGAGCGTGAATTTGGCTCCAAAATATGGCTCAGGCCTCGAAATTGGGAAGTTTGGGATATTTTGAAAACTGCAGGGGAGTTTATGCAAAATGTGACTCACTGCCACTTTCAGTACTTGGCATATGTTGGGTTTAAAAAGTCGTAATAACAAACTGCAAATACGTGCAGAGAGCAGAATTTGGCTCTACAATATGGCTCAGGCCTCGATATTGGGATGTTTTGGATATTTTGAAAACTGCAGGGAGGTTTGGGACAAATGTGACCAAACGCCGCTTTTAGTAATTCGCATATGTTGGGTATAATAAAGTCGTAATTTCAAACTGTGAATATGTGCAGAGCCAGAATTTGGCGCCAAAATATTGCTCAGGCCCCGAAATTGGGATGTTTGGGATATTTTGAAAACTGGAGGGGAGTTTGTGCAAAATGTGACTCACTGCCGCTTTCAGTACTTTGCATATGTTGGGTATAAAATTCGTAATATCAAACTGCGAATACATCCAGAGAGCCAGAATTTGGCTCCAAAATATGGCTCAGGCCTCGATATTGGGATGTTTGGGATATTTTGAAAACTGCAGGAAGGTTTGGGACAAATGTGACCAAGCGCCGCTTTCAGTACTTGGCATATGTTGGGAATAAAAAGTCGTAATTTAAAACTGCAAATACGTGCAGAGAGCCTGAATTTGGCTCAAAATATGGCTCCGGCTTCGAAATTGGGGTGTTTGGGATATTTTGAAAAATGCAGGGGAGTTTGTGCAAAATGTGACTCATTGCCGCTTTCAGTACTTTGCATATGTTGGGTATAATAAGTTGTAATTTCAAACTGCGAATACGTGCAGAGAGCCAGAATTTGGCTCCAAAATATGGCCCAGGCCTCAAAATTGGGATGTTTGGGATATTTTGAAATCTGCAAGGGGGATTGGGACAAATGTGACTAAACGCCGCTTTCAGTACTTGACATATGTTGGGTATAAAAAGTCGTAATATCAATCTGCGAATACGTGCAGAGAGCCAGAATTTGGCTCCGAAATATGGCTCAGTCCTCGATATTGGGATGTTTGGGATATTTGGAAAACTGAAGGGGAGTTTGTTCAAAATGTGAACAAACGCCTCCTTCAGTACTTCGCATATGTGGGTATAAAAAAGTCGTAATTTCAAACTGCGAATACGTACAAAGAGCCAGAATTTGGCTCGAAAATATGGCTCAGGGCCTCGAAATTGGGATATTTGGGATATTTTGAAAACAGCAGGGGAGTGTGTGCAAAATGTGACTCACTGCCGCTTTCAGGACTTGGCATATGTTGGGAATAAAAAGTCGTAATTTAAAACTGCAAATACGTGAAGAGAGCGTGAATTTGGCTCCAAAATATGGCTCAGGCCTCGAAATTGGGAAGTTTGGGATATATTGAAAACTGCAGGGGAGTTTATGCAAAATGTGACTCACTGCCGCTTTCAGTACTTGGCATATGTTGGGTATAAAAAGTCGTATTAACAAACTGCGAATACGTGCAGAGAGCCAGAATTTGGCTTCACAATATGGCTCAGGCCTCGATTTTGGGATGTTTGGGATATTTTGAAAACTGCAGGGAGGTTTGGGACATATGTGACCAAGCGCCGCTTTCAGTAATTCGCATATGTTGGGTATAAAAAAGTCGTAATTTCAAACTGCGAATACGTGCAGAGCCAGAATTTGGCCCCAAAATATTGCTCAGGCCCCGAAATTGGGATGTTTGGGATATTTTGAAAACTGCAGGGGAGTTTGTGCAAAGTGTGACTTACTGCCGCTTTCATTACTTGGCATATGTTGGGTATAAAAAGTCGTAATATCAAACTGCGAATACGTCCAGAGAGCCAGAATTTGGCTCCAAAATATGGCTCAGGCCTCGAAATTGGGTATTTGGGATATTTTGAAAACTGCAGGAAGGTTTGGGACAAATGTGACCAAACGCCGCTTTCAGTACTTGGCATATGTTGGGTATAAAAAGTCGTAATTTAAAACTGCGAATACTTGCAGAGAGCTTGAATTTGGCTCCAAAATATTGCTCAGGCCTCGAAATTGGGATGTTTGGGATATTTTGAAAACTGGAGGGAAGTTTGGGACATATGTGACCAAACGTCGCTTTCAGTACTTGGCATATGTTGGGTATAAAAAGTCGCAATTTTAAACTGCGAATACGTGCAAAGAGCCAGAATTTTGATCCAAAATATGGCTCAGGCCTTGAAATTGGGATATTTAGGATATTTCGAAAACTGCAGGGGAGTTTGTGCAAAATGTGACTCACTGCCGCTTTCAGTACTTGGCATATGTTGGGTATAAAATGTCGTAATATCAATCTGCGAATACGTGCAGAGAGGCAGAATTTGGCTCCAAAATATGGCTCAGGCTTCGATATTGGGATTTTTGGGATATTTTGAAAACTGCAGGAAGGTTAGGGACAAATGTGACCAAACGCCACTTTCAGTACTTGGCATATGTTGGGTATAAAAACTCGTAATATCATACTGCGAATGCGTGCAGAGAGCCTGAATTTGGCTTCAAAATATGGCTCCGGCTTCGAAATTGGGGTGTTTGGGATATTTTGAAAACTGCAGGGGAGTTTGTGCAAAATGTGACTCATTGCCGCTTTCAGTACTTTGCATATGTTGGGTATAATAAGTTGTAATTTCAAACTGCGAATACGTGCAGAGAGCCAGAATTTGGCTCCAAAATATGGCTCAGGCCTAAAAATTGGGATGTTTGGGATATTTTGAAATCTGCAAAGGGGATTGGGACAAATGTGACTAAACGCCGCTTTCAGTACTTGGCATATGTTGGGTATAAAAAGTCGTAATATCAATCTGCGAATACGTGCAGAGAGCCAGAATTTGGCTCCGAAATATGGCTCAGGCCTCGATATTGGGATGTTTTGGATATTTTGAAAACTGAAGGGGAGTTTGTTCAAAATGTGACCAAACGCCGCCTTCAGTACTTCGCATATGTGGGTATAAAAAAGTCGTAATTTCAAACTGCGAATACGTACAAAGAGCCAGAATTTGGCTCGAAAATATGGCTCAGGGCCTCGAAATTGGGATATTTTGAAAACTGAAGGGGAGTGTGTGCAAAATGTGACTCACTGCCGCTTTCAGGACTTGGCATATGTTGGGTATAAAAAGTCGTAATTTAAAACTGCAAATACGTGCAGAGATCGTGAATTTGGCTCCAAAATATGGCTCAGGCCTCGAAATTGGTAAGTTTGGGATATTTTGAAAACTGCAGGGGAGTTTATTCAAAATGTGACTCACTGCCGCTTTCAGTACTTGGCATATGTTGGGTATAAAAAGTCATAATATCAATCTGCGAATACGTGCAGAGAGCCAGAATTTGGCTCCGAAATATGGCTCAGTCTTCGATATTGGGATGTTTGGGATATTTTGAAAACTGAAGGGGAGTTTGTTCAAAATGTGAACAAACGCCGCCTTCAGTACTTCGCATATGTGGGTATAAAAAAGTCGTAATTTCAAACTGCGAATACGTACAAAGAGCCAGAATTTGGCTCGAAAATATGGCTCAGGGCCTTGAAAATGAGATATTTGGGATATTTTGAAAACTGCAGGGGAGTTTATGCAAAATGTGACTCACTGCCACTTTCAGGACTTGGCATATGTTGGGAATAAAAAGTCGTAATTTAAAACTGCAAATACGTGCAGAGAGCGTGAATTTGGCTCCAAAATATGGCTCAGGCCTCGAAATTGGGAAGTTTGGGATATTTTGAAAACTGCAGGGGAGTTTATGCAAAATGTGACTCACTGCCACTTTCAGTACTTGGCATATGTTGGGTTTAAAAAGTCGTAATAACAAACTGCAAATACGTGCAGAGAGCAGAATTTGGCTCTACAATATGGCTCAGGCCTCGATATTGGGATGTTTTGGATATTTTGAAAACTGCAGGGAGGTTTGGGACAAATGTGACCAAACGCCGCTTTTAGTAATTCGCATATGTTGGGTATAATAAAGTCGTAATTTCAAACTGTGAATATGTGCAGAGCCAGAATTTGGCGCCAAAATATTGCTCAGGCCCCGAAATTGGGATGTTTGGGATATTTTGAAAACTGGAGGGGAGTTTGTGCAAAATGTGACTCACTGCCGCTTTCAGTACTTTGCATATGTTGGGTATAAAATTCGTAATATCAAACTGCGAATACATCCAGAGAGCCAGAATTTGGCTCCAAAATATGGCTCAGGCCTCGATATTGGGATGTTTGGGATATTTTGAAAACTGCAGGAAGGTTTGGGACAAATGTGACCAAGCGCCGCTTTCAGTACTTGGCATATGTTGGGAATAAAAAGTCGTAATTTAAAACTGCAAATACGTGCAGAGAGCCTGAATTTGGCTCAAAATATGGCTCCGGCTTCGAAATTGGGGTGTTTGGGATATTTTGAAAACTGCAGGGGAGTTTGTGCAAAATGTGACTCATTGCCGCTTTCAGTACTTTGCATATGTTGGGTATAATAAGTTGTAATTTCAAACTGCGAATACGTGCAGAGAGCCAGAATTTGGCTCCAAAATATGGCCCAGGCCTCAAAATTGGGATGTTTGGGATATTTTGAAATCTGCAAGGGGGATTGGGACAAATGTGACTAAACGCCGCTTTCAGTACTTGACATATGTTGGGTATAAAAAGTCGTAATATCAATCTGCGAATACGTGCAGAGAGCCAGAATTTGGCTCCGAAATATGGCTCAGTCCTCGATATTGGGATGTTTGGGATATTTGGAAAACTGAAGGGGAGTTTGTTCAAAATGTGAACAAACGCCTCCTTCAGTACTTCGCATATGTGGGTATAAAAAAGTCGTAATTTCAAACTGCGAATACGTACAAAGAGCCAGAATTTGGCTCGAAAATATGGCTCAGGGCCTCGAAATTGGGATATTTGGGATATTTTGAAAACAGCAGGGGAGTGTGTGCAAAATGTGACTCACTGCCGCTTTCAGGACTTGGCATATGTTGGGAATAAAAAGTCGTAATTTAAAACTGCAAATACGTG
The DNA here is from genome assembly GCF_040958095.1 of Procambarus clarkii. Taxonomy (NCBI): domain Eukaryota; kingdom Metazoa; phylum Arthropoda; class Malacostraca; order Decapoda; family Cambaridae; genus Procambarus; species Procambarus clarkii. The sequence goes on along the minus strand of NC_091217.1, from coordinate 28,645,566 downwards.
AAGAGAGCGTGAATTTGGCTCCAAAATATGGCTCAGGCCTCGAAATTGGGAAGTTTGGGATATATTGAAAACTGCAGGGGAGTTTATGCAAAATGTGACTCACTGCCGCTTTCAGTACTTGGCATATGTTGGGTATAAAAAGTCGTATTAACAAACTGCGAATACGTGCAGAGAGCCAGAATTTGGCTTCACAATATGGCTCAGGCCTCGATTTTGGGATGTTTGGGATATTTTGAAAACTGCAGGGAGGTTTGGGACATATGTGACCAAGCGCCGCTTTCAGTAATTCGCATATGTTGGGTATAAAAAAGTCGTAATTTCAAACTGCGAATACGTGCAGAGCCAGAATTTGGCCCCAAAATATTGCTCAGGCCCCGAAATTGGGATGTTTGGGATATTTTGAAAACTGCAGGGGAGTTTGTGCAAAGTGTGACTTACTGCCGCTTTCATTACTTGGCATATGTTGGGTATAAAAAGTCGTAATATCAAACTGCGAATACGTCCAGAGAGCCAGAATTTGGCTCCAAAATATGGCTCAGGCCTCGAAATTGGGTATTTGGGATATTTTGAAAACTGCAGGAAGGTTTGGGACAAATGTGACCAAACGCCGCTTTCAGTACTTGGCATATGTTGGGTATAAAAAGTCGTAATTTAAAACTGCGAATACTTGCAGAGAGCTTGAATTTGGCTCCAAAATATTGCTCAGGCCTCGAAATTGGGATGTTTGGGATATTTTGAAAACTGGAGGGAAGTTTGGGACATATGTGACCAAACGTCGCTTTCAGTACTTGGCATATGTTGGGTATAAAAAGTCGCAATTTTAAACTGCGAATACGTGCAAAGAGCCAGAATTTTGATCCAAAATATGGCTCAGGCCTTGAAATTGGGATATTTAGGATATTTCGAAAACTGCAGGGGAGTTTGTGCAAAATGTGACTCACTGCCGCTTTCAGTACTTGGCATATGTTGGGTATAAAATGTCGTAATATCAATCTGCGAATACGTGCAGAGAGGCAGAATTTGGCTCCAAAATATGGCTCAGGCTTCGATATTGGGATTTTTGGGATATTTTGAAAACTGCAGGAAGGTTAGGGACAAATGTGACCAAACGCCACTTTCAGTACTTGGCATATGTTGGGTATAAAAACTCGTAATATCATACTGCGAATGCGTGCAGAGAGCCTGAATTTGGCTTCAAAATATGGCTCCGGCTTCGAAATTGGGGTGTTTGGGATATTTTGAAAACTGCAGGGGAGTTTGTGCAAAATGTGACTCATTGCCGCTTTCAGTACTTTGCATATGTTGGGTATAATAAGTTGTAATTTCAAACTGCGAATACGTGCAGAGAGCCAGAATTTGGCTCCAAAATATGGCTCAGGCCTAAAAATTGGGATGTTTGGGATATTTTGAAATCTGCAAAGGGGATTGGGACAAATGTGACTAAACGCCGCTTTCAGTACTTGGCATATGTTGGGTATAAAAAGTCGTAATATCAATCTGCGAATACGTGCAGAGAGCCAGAATTTGGCTCCGAAATATGGCTCAGGCCTCGATATTGGGATGTTTTGGATATTTTGAAAACTGAAGGGGAGTTTGTTCAAAATGTGACCAAACGCCGCCTTCAGTACTTCGCATATGTGGGTATAAAAAAGTCGTAATTTCAAACTGCGAATACGTACAAAGAGCCAGAATTTGGCTCGAAAATATGGCTCAGGGCCTCGAAATTGGGATATTTTGAAAACTGAAGGGGAGTGTGTGCAAAATGTGACTCACTGCCGCTTTCAGGACTTGGCATATGTTGGGTATAAAAAGTCGTAATTTAAAACTGCAAATACGTGCAGAGATCGTGAATTTGGCTCCAAAATATGGCTCAGGCCTCGAAATTGGTAAGTTTGGGATATTTTGAAAACTGCAGGGGAGTTTATTCAAAATGTGACTCACTGCCGCTTTCAGTACTTGGCATATGTTGGGTATAAAAAGTCATAATATCAATCTGCGAATACGTGCAGAGAGCCAGAATTTGGCTCCGAAATATGGCTCAGTCTTCGATATTGGGATGTTTGGGATATTTTGAAAACTGAAGGGGAGTTTGTTCAAAATGTGACCAAACGCCGCCTTCAGTACTTCGCATATGTGGGTATAAAAAAGTCGTAATTTCAAACTGCGAATACGTACAAAGAGCCAGAATTTGGCTCGAAAATATGGCTCAGGGCCTCGAAATTGGGATATTTTGAAAACTGAAGGGGAGTGTGTGCAAAATGTGACTCACTGCCGCTTTCAGGACTTGGCATATGTTGGGTATAAAAAGTCGTAATTTAAAACTGCAAATACGTGCAGAGATCGTGAATTTGGCTCCAAAATATGGCTCAGGCCTCGAAATTGGTAAGTTTGGGATATTTTGAAAACTGCAGGGGAGTTTATTCAAAATGTGACTCACTGCCGCTTTCAGTACTTGGCATATGTTGGGTATAAAAAGTCATAATATCAATCTGCGAATACGTGCAGAGAGCCAGAATTTGGCTCCGAAATATGGCTCAGTCTTCGATATTGGGATGTTTGGGATATTTTGAAAACTGAAGGGGAGTTTGTTCAAAATGTGAACAAACGCCGCCTTCAGTACTTCGCATATGTGGGTATAAAAAAGTCGTAATTTCAAACTGCGAATACGTACAAAGAGCCAGAATTTGGCTCGAAAATATGGCTCAGGGCCTTGAAAATGAGATATTTGGGATATTTTGAAAACTGCAGGGGAGTTTATGCAAAATGTGACTCACTGCCACTTTCAGGACTTGGCATATGTTGGGAATAAAAAGTCGTAATTTAAAACTGCAAATACGTGCAGAGAGCGTGAATTTGGCTCCAAAATATGGCTCAGGCCTCGAAATTGGGAAGTTTGGGATATTTTGAAAACTGCAGGGGAGTTTATGCAAAATGTGACTCACTGCCACTTTCAGTACTTGGCATATGTTGGGTTTAAAAAGTCGTAATAACAAACTGCAAATACGTGCAGAGAGCAGAATTTGGCTCTACAATATGGCTCAGGCCTCGATATTGGGATGTTTTGGATATTTTGAAAACTGCAGGGAGGTTTGGGACAAATGTGACCAAACGCCGCTTTAAGTAATTCGCATATGTTGGGTATAATAAAGTCGTAATTTCAAACTGTGAATATGTGCAGAGCCAGAATTTGGCGCCAAAATATTGCTCAGGCCCCGAAATTGGGATGTTTGGGATATTTTGAAAACTGGAGGGGAGTTTGTGCAAAATGTGACTCACTGCTGCTTTCAGTACTCTGCATATGTTGGGTATAAAATTCGTAATATCAAACTGCGAATACATCCAGAGAGCCAGAATTTGGCTCCAAAATATGGCTCAGGCCTCGATATTGGGATGTTTGGGATATTTTGAAAACTGCAGGAAGGTTTGGGACAAATGTGACCAAGCGCCACTTTCAGTACTTGGCATATGTTGGGAATAAAAAGTCGTAATTTAAAACTGCAAATACGTGCAGAGAGCCTGAATTTGGCTCAAAATATGGCTCCGGCTTCGAAATTGGGGTGTTTGGGATATTTTGAAAACTGCAGGGGAGTTTGTGCAAAATGTGACTCATTGCCGCTTTCAGTACTTTGCATATGTTGGGTATAATAAGTTGTAATTTCAAACTGCGAATACGTGCAGAGAGCCAGAATTTGGCTCCAAAATATGGCCCAGGCCTCAAAATTGGGATGTTTGGGATATTTTGAAATCTGCAAGGGGGATTGGGACAAATGTGACTAAACGCCGCTTTCAGTACTTGACATATGTTGGGTATAAAAAGTCGTAATATCAATCTGCGAATACGTGCAGAGAGCCAGAATTTGGCTCCGAAATATGGCTCAGTCCTCGATATTGGGATGTTTTGGATATTTGGAAAACTGAAGGGGAGTTTGTTCAAAATGTGAACAAACGCCTCCTTCAGTACTTCGCATATGTGGGTATAAAAAAGTCGTAATTTCAAACTGCGAATACGTACAAAGAGCCAGAATTTGGCTCGAAAATATGGCTCAGGGCCTCGAAATTGGGATATTTGGGATATTTTGAAAACAGCAGGGGAGTGTGTGCAAAATGTGACTCACTGCCGCTTTCAGGACTTGGCATATGTTGGGAATAAAAAGTCGTAATTTAAAACTGCAAATACGTGAAGAGAGCGTGAATTTGGCTCCAAAATATGGCTCAGGCCTCGAAATTGGGAAGTTTGGGATATATTGAAAACTGCAGGGGAGTTTATGCAAAATGTGACTCACTGTCGCTTTCAGTACTTGGCATATGTTGGGTATAAAAAGTCGTATTAACAAACTGCGAATACGTGCAGAGAGCCAGAATTTGGCTTCACAATATGGCTCAGGCCTCGATTTTGGGATGTTTGGGATATTTTGAAAACTGCAGGGAGGTTTGGGACATATGTGACCAAGCGCCGCTTTCAGTAATTCGAATATGTTGGGTATAAAAAAGTCGTAATTTCAAACTGCGAATACGTGCAGAGCCAGAATTTGGCCCCAAAATATTGCTCAGGCCCCGAAATTGGGATGTTTGGGATATTTTGAAAACTGCAGGGGAGTTTGTGCAAAGTGTGACTTACTGCCGCTTTCATTACTTGGCATATGTTGGGTATAAAAAGTCGTAATATCAAACTGCGAATACGTCCAGAGAGCCAGAATTTGGCTCCAAAATATGGCTCAGGCCTCGAAATTGGGTATTTGGGATATTTTGAAAACTGCAGGAAGGTTTGGGACAAATGTGACCAAACGCCGCTTTCAGTACTTGGCATATGTTGGGTATAAAAAGTCGTAATTTAAAACTGCGAATACTTGCAGAGAGCTTGAATTTGGCTCCAAAATATTGCTCAGGCCTCGAAATTGGGATGTTTGGGATATTTTGAAAACTGGAGGGAAGTTTGGGACAAATGTGACCAAACGTCGCTTTCAGTACTTGGCATATGTTGGGTATAAAAAGTCGCAATTTTAAACTGCGAATACGTGCAAAGAGCCAGAATTTTGATCCAAAATATGGCTCAGGCCTTGAAATTGGGATATTTAGGATATTTCGAAAACTGCAGGAAGGTTTGGGACAAATGTGACTCACTGCCGCTTTCAGTACTTGGCATATGTTGGGTATAAAATGTCGTAATATCAATCTGCGAATACGTGCAGAGAGGCAGAATTTGGCTCCAAAATATGGCTCAGGCTTCGATATTGGGATTTTTGGGATATTTTGAAAACTGCAGGAAGGTTAGGGACAAATGTGACCAAACGCCACTTTCAGTACTTGGCATATGTTGGGTATAAAAACTCGTAATATCATACTGCGAATGCGTGCAGAGAGCCTGAATTTGGCTTCAAAATATGGCTCCGGCTTCGAAATTGGGGTGTTTGGGATATTTTGAAAACTGCAGGGGAGTTTGTGCAAAATGGGACTCATTGCCGCTTTCAGTACTTTGCATATGTTGGGTATAATAAGTTGTAATTTCAAACTGCGAATACGTGCAGAGAGCCAGAATTTGGCTCCAAAATATGGCTCAGGCCTAAAAATTGGGATGTTTGGGATATTTTGAAATCTGCAAAGGGGATTGGGACAAATGTGACTAAACGCCGCTTTCAGTACTTGGCATATGTTGGGTATAAAAAGTCGTAATATCAATCTGCGAATACGTGCAGAGAGCCAGAATTTGGCTCCGAAATATGGCTCAGGCCTCGATATTGGGATGTTTTGGATATTTTGAAAACTGAAGGGGAGTTTGTTCAAAATGTGACCAAACGCCGCCTTCAGTACTTCGCATATGTGGGTATAAAAAAGTCGTAATTTCAAACTGCGAATACGTACAAAGAGCCAGAATTTGGCTCGAAAATATGGCTCAGGGCCTCGAAATTGGGATATTTTGAAAACTGAAGGGGAGTGTGTGCAAAATGTGACTCACTGCCGCTTTTAGGACTTGGCATATGTTGGGTATAAAATTCGTAATTTAAAACTGCAAATACGTGCAGAGATCGTGAATTTGGCTCCAAAATATGGCTCAGGCCTCGAAATTGGTAAGTTTGGGATATTTTGAAAACTGCAGGGGAGTTTATTCAAAATGTGACTCACTGCCGCTTTCAGTACTTGGCATATGTTGGGTATAAAAAGTCAAAATATCAATCTGCGAATACGTGCAGAGAGCCAGAATTTGGCTCCGAAATATGGCTCAGTCTTCGATATTGGGATGTTTGGGATATTTTGAAAACTGAAGGGGAGTTTGTTCAAAATGTGAACAAACGCCGCCTTCAGTACTTCGCATATGTGGGTATAAAAAAGTCGTAATTTCAAACTGCGAATACGTACAAAGAGCCAGAATTTGGCTCGAAAATATGGCTCAGGGCCTTGAAAATGAGATATTTGGGATATTTTGAAAACTGCAGGGGAGTTTATGCAAAATGTGACTCACTGCCACTTTCAGGACTTGGCATATGTTGGGAATAAAAAGTCGTAATTTAAAACTGCAAATACGTGCAGAGAGCGTGAATTTGGCTCCAAAATATGGCTCAGGCCTCGAAATTGGGAAGTTTGGGATATTTTGAAAACTGCAGGGGAGTTTATGCAAAATGTGACTCACTGCCACTTTCAGTACTTGGCATATGTTGGGTTTAAAAAGTCGTAATAACAAACTGCAAATACGTGCAGAGAGCAGAATTTGGCTCTACAATATGGCTCAGGCCTCGATATTGGGATGTTTTGGATATTTTGAAAACTGCAGGGAGGTTTGGGACAAATGTGACCAAACGCCGCTTTTAGTAATTCGCATATGTTGGGTATAATAAAGTCGTAATTTCAAACTGTGAATATGTGCAGAGCCAGAATTTGGCGCCAAAATATTGTTCAGGCCCCGAAATTGGGATGTTTGGGATATTTTGAAAACTGGAGGGGAGTTTGTGCAAAATGTGACTCACTGCCGCTTTCAGTACTTTGCATATGTTGGGTATAAAATTCGTAATATCAAACTGCGAATACATCCAGAGAGCCAGAATTTGGCTCCAAAATATGGCTCAGGCCTCGATATTGGGATGTTTGGGATATTTTGAAAACTGCAGGAAGGTTTGGGACAAATGTGACCAAGCGCCGCTTTCAGTACTTGGCATATGTTGGGAATAAAAAGTCGTAATTTAAAACTGCAAATACGTGCAGAGAGCCTGAATTTGGCTCAAAATATAGCTCCGGCTTCGAAATTGGGGTGTTTGGGATATTTTGAAAACTGCAGGGGAGTTTGTGCAAAATGTGACTCATTGCCGCTTTCAGTACTTTGCATATGTTGGGTATAATAAGTTGTAATTTCAAACTGCGAATACGTGCAGAGAGCCAGAATTTGGCTCCAAAATATGGCCCAGGCCTCAAAATTGGGATGTTTGGGATATTTTGAAATCTGCAAGGGGGATTGGGACAAATGTGACTAAACGCCGCTTTCAGTACTTGACATATGTTGGGTATAAAAAGTCGTAATATCAATCTGCGAATACGTGCAGAGAGCCAGAATTTGGCTCCGAAATATGGCTCAGTCCTCGATATTGGGATGTTTGGGATATTTGGAAAACTGAAGGGGAGTTTGTTCAAAATGTGAACAAACGCCTCCTTCAGTACTTCGCATATGTGGGTATAAAAAAGTCGTAATTTCAAACTGCGAATACGTACAAAGAGCCAGAATTTGGCTCGAAAATATGGCTCAGGGCCTCGAAATTGGGATATTTGGGATATTTTGAAAACAGCAGGGGAGTGTGTGCAAAATGTGACTCACTGCCGCTTTCAGGACTTGGCATATGTTGGGAATAAAAAGTCGTAATTTAAAACTGCAAATACGTGAAGAGAGCGTGAATTTGGCTCCAAAATATGGCTCAGGCCTCGAAATTGGGAAGTTTGGGATATATTGAAAACTGCAGGGGAGTTTATGCAAAATGTGACTCACTGCCGCTTTCAGTACTTGGCATATGTTGGGTATAAAAAGTCGTATTAACAAACTGCGAATACGTGCAGAGAGCCAGAATTTGGCTTCACAATATGGCTCAGGCCTCGATTTTGGGATGTTTGGGATATTTTGAAAACTGCAGGGAGGTTTGGGACATATGTGACCAAGCGCCGCTTTCAGTAATTCGCATATGTTGGGTATAAAAAAGTCGTAATTTCAAACTGCGAATACGTGCAGAGCCAGAATTTGGCCCCAAAATATTGCTCAGGCCCCGAAATTGGGATGTTTGGGATATTTTGAAAACTGCAGGGGAGTTTGTGCAAAGTGTGACTTACTGCCGCTTTCATTACTTGGCATATGTTGGGTATAAAAAGTCGTAATATCAAACTGCGAATACGTCCAGAGAGCCAGAATTTGGCTCCAAAATATGGCTCAGGCCTCGAAATTGGGTATTTGGGATATTTTGAAAACTGCAGGAAGGTTTGGGACAAATGTGACCAAACGCCGCTTTCAGTACTTGGCATATGTTGGATATAAAAAGTCGTAATTTAAAACTGCGAATACTTGCAGAGAGCTTGAATTTGGCTCCAAAATATTGCTCAGGCCTCGAAATTGGGATGTTTGGGATATTTTGAAAACTGGAGGGAAGTTTGGGACATATGTGACCAAACGTCGCTTTCAGTACTTGGCATATGTTGGGTATAAAAAGTCGCAATTTTAAACTGCGAATACGTGCAAAGAGCCAGAATTTTGATACAAAATATGGCTCAGGCCTTGAAATTGGGATATTTAGGATATTTCGAAAACTGCAGGGGAGTTTGTGCAAAATGTGACTCACTGCCGCTTTCAGTACTTGGCATATGTTGGGTATAAAAAGTCGTAATATCAATCTGCGAATACGTGCAGAGAGGCAGAATTTGGCTCCAAAATATGGCTCAGGCTTCGATATTGGGATTTTTGGGATATTTTGAAAACTGCAGGAAGGTTAGGGACAAATGTGACCAAACGCCACTTTCAGTACTTGGCATATGTTGGGTATAAAAACTCGTAATATCATACTGCGAATACGTGCAGAGAGCCTGAATTTGGCTTCAAAATATGGCTCCGGCTTCGAAATTGGGGTGTTTGGGATATTTTGAAAACTGCAGGGGAGTTTGTGCAAAATGTGACTCATTGCCGCTTTCAGTACTTTGCATATGTTGGGTATAATAAGTTGTAATTTCAAACTGCGAATACGTGCAGAGAGCCAGAATTTGGCTCCAAAATATGGCTCAGGCCTAAGAATTGGGATGTTTGGGATATTTTGAAATCTGCAAAGGGGATTGGGACAAATGTGACTAAACGCCGCTTTCAGTACTTGGCATATGTTGGGTATAAAAAGTCGTAATATCAATCTGCGAATACGTGCAGAGAGCCAGAATTTGGCTCCGAAATATGGCTCAGGCCTCGATATTGGGATGTTTTGGATATTTTGAAAACTGAAGGGGAGTTTGTTCAAAATGTGACCAAACGCCGCCTTCAGTACTTCGCATATGTGGGTATAAAAAAGTCGTAATTTCAAACTGCGAATACGTACAAAGAGCCAGAATTTGGCTCGAAAATATGGCTCAGGGCCTCGAAATTGGGATATTTGGGATATTTTGAAAACTGCAGGGGAGTTTATGCAAAATGTGACTCACTGCCACTATCAGGACTTGGCATATGTTGGGAATAAAAAGTCGTAATTTAAAACTGCAAATACGTGCAGAGAGCATGAATTTGGCTCCAAAATATGGCTCAGGCCTCGAAATTGGGAAGTTTGGGATATTTTGAAAACTGCAGGGGAGTTTATGCAAAATGTGACTCACTGCCACTTTCAGTACTTGGCATATGTTGGGTTTAAAAAGTCGTAATAACAAACTGCAAATACGTGCAGAGAGCAGAATTTGGCTCTACAATATGGCTCAGGCCTCGATATTGGGATGTTTTGGATATTTTGAAAACTGCAGGGGAGGTTTGGGACAAATGTGACCAAACGCCGCTTTTAGTAATTCGCATATGTTGGGTATAAAAAAGTCGTAATTTCAAACTGTGAATATGTGCAGAGCCAGAATTTGGCCCCAAAATATTACTCAGGCCCCGAAATTGGGATGTTTGGGATATTTTGAAAACTGGAGGGGAGTTTGTGCAAAATGTGACTCACTGCCGCTTTCAGTACTTTGCATATGTTGGGTATAATATTCGTAATATCAAACTGCGAATACATCCAGAGAGCCAGAATTTGGCTCCAAAATATGGCTCAGGCCTCGATATTGGGATGTTTGGGATATTTTGAAAACTGAAGGAAGGTTTGGGACAAATGTGACCAAGCGCCGCTTTCAGTACTTGGCATATGTTGGGAATAAAAAGTCGTAATTTAAAACTGCAAATACGTGCAGAGAGCCTGAATTTGGCTCAAAATATGGCTCCGGCTTCGAAATTGGGGTGTTTGGGATATTTTGAAAACTGCAGGGGAGTTTGTGCAAAATGTGACTCATTGCCGCTTTCAGTACTTTGCATATGTTGGGTATAATAAGTTGTAATTTCAAACTGCGAATACGTGCAGAGAGCCAGAATTTGGCTCCAAAATATGGCCCAGGCCTCAAAATTGGGATGTTTGGGATATTTTGAAATCTGCAAGGGGGATTGGGACAAATGTGATTAAACGCCGCTTTCAGTACTTGACATATGTTGGGTATAAAAAGTCGTAATATCAATCTGCGAATACGTGCAGAGAGCCAGAATTTGGCTCCGAAATATGGCTCAGTCCTCGATATTGGGATGTTTGGGATATTTGGAAAACTGAAGGGGAGTTTGTTCAAAATGTGAACAAACGCCTCCTTCAGTACTTCGCATATGTGGGTATAAAAAAGTCGTAATTTCAAACTGCGAATACGTACAAAGAGCCAGAATTTGGCTCGAAAATATGGCTCAGGGCCTCGAAATTGGGATATTTGGGATATTTTGAAAACTGCAGGGGAGTGTGTGCAAAATGTGACTCACTGCCGCTTTCAGGACTTGGCATATGTTGGGTATAAAAAGTCGTAATTTAAAACTGCAAATACGTGCAGAGAGCGTGAATTTGGCTCCAAAATATGGCTCAGGCCTCGAAATTGGGAAGTTTGGGATATTTTGAAAACTGCAGGGGAGTTTATTCAAAATGTGACTCACTGCCGCTTTCAGTACTTGGGATATGTTGGGTTTAAAAAGTCGTAATAACAAGCTACGAATACGTGCAGAGAGCCAGAATTTGGCTCCACAATATGGCTCAGGCCTCGATATTGGGATGTTTGGGATATTTTGAAAACTGCAGGGAGGTTTGGGACAAATGTGACCAAACGCTGCTTTTAGTAATTCGCATATGTTGGGTATAAAAAAGTCGTAATTACAAACTGTGAATATGTGCAGAGCCAGAATTTGGCCCCAAAATATTGCTCAGGCCCCGAAATTGGGATGTTTGGGATATTTTGAAAACTGGAGGGGAGTTTGTGCAAAATGTGACTCACTGCCGCTTTCAGTACTTTGCATATGTTGGGTATAAAATTCGTAATATCAAACTGCGAATACGTGCAGAGAGCCAGAATTTGGCTCCAAAATATGGCTCAGGCCTCGATATTGGGATGTTTGGGATATTTTGAAAACTGCAGGAAGGTTTGGGACAAATGTGACCAAACGCCGCTTTCAGTACTTGGCATATGTTGGGTATAAAAAGTCGTAATATCAAACTGCGAATACATGTAGAGAGCCAGAATTTGGCTCCAAAATATGGCTCAGGCCTTGATATTGGGATGTTTGGGGTATTTTAAAAACTGCAAGAGAGTTTGTGCAAAATGTGACCAAACGCCACTTTCAGTACTTGGCATATGTTGGGTATAAAAAGTCGTAATATCAAACTGCGAACACATGTAGAGAGCCAGAATTTGGCTCCAAAATATGGCTCAGGCCTCGATATTGGGATGTTTGGGATATTTTGAAAACCACAGGGGGGATTGGGACAAATGTGACTAAACGCCGCTTTCAGTACTTGGCATATGTTGGGTATAAAAAGTCGTAATATCTATCTGCGAATAAGTGCAGAGAGTCAGAATGTGGCTCGAAAATATGGCTCAGGGCCTCGAAATTGGGATATTTGGGATATTTTGAAAACTGCAGGAGAGTTTGTGCAAAATGTGACCCACTGCCGCTTTCAGTACTTGGCATATGTTGGGTATAAAAAGTCGTAATTTCAAACTGCGAATACGTGCAGAGCCAGAATTTGGCCCCAAAATATTGCTCAGGCCCCGAAATTGGGATGTTTGGGATATTTTGAAAACTGCAGGGGAGTTTGTGCAAAGTGTAACTCACTGCCGCTTTCATTACTTGGCATATGTTGGGTATAAAAAGTCGTAATATCAAACTGCGAATACGTCCAGAGAGCCAGAATTTGGCTCCAAAATATGGCTCAGGCCTCGAAATTGGGTATTTGGGTTATTTTGAAAACTGCAGGGAGGTTTGGGACAAATGTGACCAAACGCCGCTTTCAGTACTTGGCATATGTTGGGTATAAAAAGTCGTAATTTAAAACTGCGAATACTTGCAGAGAGCTAGAATTTGGCTCCAAAATATTGCTCAAGCCACGAAATTGGGATGTTTGGGATATTTTGAAAACTGGTGGGAAGTTTGGGACAAATGTGACCAAACGCCGCTTTCAGTACTTGGCATATGTTGGGTATAAAAAGTCGCAATTTTAAACTGCGAATACGTGCAAAGAGCCAGAATTTTGATCCAAAATATGGCTCAGGCCTTGTAATTGGGATATTTAGGATATTTCATTTCGAAAACTGCAGGGGAGTTTGTGCAAAATGTGACTCACTGCCGCTTTCAGTACTTGGCATATGTTGGGTATAAAAAGTCGTAATATCAATCTGCGAATACGTGCAGAGAGGCAGAATTTGGCTCCAAAATATGGCTCAGGCTTCGATATTGGGATTTTTGGGATATTTTGAAAACTGCAGGAAGGTTAGGGACAAATCTGACCAAACGCCACTTTCAGTACTTGGCATATGTTGGGTATAAAAACTCGTAATATCATACTGCGAATACGTGCAGAGAGCCTGAATTTGGCTTCAAAATATGGCTCCTGCTTCGAAGTTGGGGTGTTTGGGATATTTTGAAAACTGCAGGGGAGTTTGTGCAAAATGTGACTCATTGCCGCTTTCAGTACTTTGCATATGTTGGGTATAATAAGTTGTAATTTCAAACTGCGAATACGTGCAGAGAGCCAGAATTTGGCTCCAAAATATGGCTCAGGCCTCAAAATTGGGATGTTTGGGATATTTTGAAATCTGCAAAGGGGATTGGGACAAATGTGACTAAACGCCGCTTTCAGTACTTGGCATATGTTGGGTATAAAAATTCGTAATATCAATCTGCGAATACGTGCAGAGAGCCAGAATTTGGCTCCGAAATATGGCTCAGGCCTCGATATTGGGATGTTTTGGATATTTTGAAAACTGAAGGGGAGTTTGTTCAAAATGTGACCAAACGCCGCCTTCAGTACTTCGCATATGTGGGTATAAAAAAGTCGTAATTTCAAACTGCGAATACGTACAAAGAGCCAGAATTTGGCTCGAAAATATGGCTCAGGGCCTCGAAATTGGGATATTTGGGATATTTTGAAAACTGCAGGGGAGTGTGTGCAAAATGTGACTCACTGCCACTTTCAGGACTTGGCATATGTTGGGTATAAAAAGTCGTAATTTAAAACTGCAAATACGTGCAGAGAGCGTGAATTTGGCTCCAAAATATGGCTCAGGCCTCGAAATTGGGAAGTTTGGGATATTTTGAAAACTGCAGGGGAGTTTATTCAAAATGTGACTCACTGCCGCTTTCAGTACTTGGCATATGTTGGGTATAAAAAGTCATAATATCAATCTGCGAATACGTGCAGAGAGCCAGAATTTGGCTCCGAAATATGGCTCAGTCCTCGATATTGGGATGTTTGGGATATTTTGAAAACTGAAGGGGAGTTTGTTCAAAATGTGAAAAAACGCCGCCTTCAGTACTTCGCATATGTGGGTATAAAAAAGTCGTAATTTCAAACTGCTAATACGTACAAAGAGCCAGAATTTGGCTCGAAAATATGGCTCAGGGCCTCGAAAATGAGATATTTGGGATATTTTGAAAACTGCAGGGGAGTTTATGCAAAATGTGACTCACTGCCACTTTCAGGACTTGGCATATGTTGGGAATAAAAAGTCGTAATTTAAAACTGCAAATACGTGCAGAGAGCGTGAATTTGGCTCCAAAATATGGCTCAGGCCTCGAAATTGGGAAGTTTGGGATATTTTGAAAACTGCAGGGGAGTTTATGCAAAATGTGACTCACTGCCACTTTCAGTACTTGGCATATGTTGGGTTTAAAAAGTCGTAATAACAAACTGCGAATACGTGCAGAGAGCAGAATTTAGCTCCACAATATGGCTCAGGCCTCGATATTGGGATGTTTGGGATATTTTGAAAACTGCAGGGAGGTTTGGGACAAATGTGACCAAACGCCGCTTTCAGTACTTGGCATATGTTGGATATAAAAAGTCGTAATTTAAAACTGCGAATACTTGCAGAGAGCTTGAATTTGGCTCCAAAATATTGCTCAGGCCTCGAAATTGGGATGTTTGGGATATTTTGAAAACTGGAGGGAAGTTTGGGACATATGTGACCAAACGTCGCTTTCAGTACTTGGCATATGTTGGGTATAAAAAGTCGCAATTTTAAACTGCGAATACGTGCAAAGAGCCAGAATTTTGATACAAAATATGGCTCAGGCCTTGAAATTGGGATATTTAGGATATTTCGAAAACTGCAGGGGAGTTTGTGCAAAATGTGACTCACTGCCGCTTTCAGTACTTGGCATATGTTGGGTATAAAAAGTCGTAATATCAATCTGCGAATACGTGCAGAGAGGCAGAATTTGGCTCCAAAATATGGCTCAGGCTTCGATATTGGGATTTTTGGGATATTTTGAAAACTGCAGGAAGGTTAGGGACAAATGTGACCAAACGCCACTTTCAGTACTTGGCATATGTTGGGTATAAAAACTCGTAATATCATACTGCGAATACGTGCAGAGAGCCTGAATTTGGCTTCAAAATATGGCTCCGGCTTCGAAATTGGGGTGTTTGGGATATTTTGAAAACTGCAGGGGAGTTTGTGCAAAATGTGACTCATTGCCGCTTTCAGTACTTTGCATATGTTGGGTATAATAAGTTGTAATTTCAAACTGCGAATACGTGCAGAGAGCCAGAATTTGGCTCCAAAATATGGCTCAGGCCTAAGAATTGGGATGTTTGGGATATTTTGAAATCTGCAAAGGGGATTGGGACAAATGTGACTAAACGCCGCTTTCAGTACTTGGCATATGTTGGGTATAAAAAGTCGTAATATCAATCTGCGAATACGTGCAGAGAGCCAGAATTTGGCTCCGAAATATGGCTCAGGCCTCGATATTGGGATGTTTTGGATATTTTGAAAACTGAAGGGGAGTTTGTTCAAAATGTGACCAAACGCCGCCTTCAGTACTTCGCATATGTGGGTATAAAAAAGTCGTAATTTCAAACTGCGAATACGTACAAAGAGCCAGAATTTGGCTCGAAAATATGGCTCAGGGCCTCGAAATTGGGATATTTGGGATATTTTGAAAACTGCAGGGGAGTTTATGCAAAATGTGACTCACTGCCACTATCAGGACTTGGCATATGTTGGGAATAAAAAGTCGTAATTTAAAACTGCAAATACGTGCAGAGAGCATGAATTTGGCTCCAAAATATGGCTCAGGCCTCGAAATTGGGAAGTTTGGGATATTTTGAAAACTGCAGGGGAGTTTATGCAAAATGTGACTCACTGCCACTTTCAGTACTTGGCATATGTTGGGTTTAAAAAGTCGTAATAACAAACTGCAAATACGTGCAGAGAGCAGAATTTGGCTCTACAATATGGCTCAGGCCTCGATATTGGGATGTTTTGGATATTTTGAAAACTGCAGGGGAGGTTTGGGACAAATGTGACCAAACGCCGCTTTTAGTAATTCGCATATGTTGGGTATAAAAAAGTCGTAATTTCAAACTGTGAATATGTGCAGAGCCAGAATTTGGCCCCAAAATATTACTCAGGCCCCGAAATTGGGATGTTTGGGATATTTTGAAAACTGGAGGGGAGTTTGTGCAAAATGTGACTCACTGCCGCTTTCAGTACTTTGCATATGTTGGGTATAATATTCGTAATATCAAACTGCGAATACATCCAGAGAGCCAGAATTTGGCTCCAAAATATGGCTCAGGCCTCGATATTGGGATGTTTGGGATATTTTGAAAACTGAAGGAAGGTTTGGGACAAATGTGACCAAGCGCCGCTTTCAGTACTTGGCATATGTTGGGAATAAAAAGTCGTAATTTAAAACTGCAAATACGTGCAGAGAGCCTGAATTTGGCTCAAAATATGGCTCCGGCTTCGAAATTGGGGTGTTTGGGATATTTTGAAAACTGCAGGGGAGTTTGTGCAAAATGTGACTCATTGCCGCTTTCAGTACTTTGCATATGTTGGGTATAATAAGTTGTAATTTCAAACTGCGAATACGTGCAGAGAGCCAGAATTTGGCTCCAAAATATGGCCCAGGCCTCAAAATTGGGATGTTTGGGATATTTTGAAATCTGCAAGGGGGATTGGGACAAATGTGATTAAACGCCGCTTTCAGTACTTGACATATGTTGGGTATAAAAAGTCGTAATATCAATCTGCGAATACGTGCAGAGAGCCAGAATTTGGCTCCGAAATATGGCTCAGTCCTCGATATTGGGATGTTTGGGATATTTGGAAAACTGAAGGGGAGTTTGTTCAAAATGTGAACAAACGCCTCCTTCAGTACTTCGCATATGTGGGTATAAAAAAGTCGTAATTTCAAACTGCGAATACGTACAAAGAGCCAGAATTTGGCTCGAAAATATGGCTCAGGGCCTCGAAATTGGGATATTTGGGATATTTTGAAAACTGCAGGGGAGTGTGTGCAAAATGTGACTCACTGCCGCTTTCAGGACTTGGCATATGTTGGGTATAAAAAGTCGTAATTTAAAACTGCAAATACGTGCAGAGAGCGTGAATTTGGCTCCAAAATATGGCTCAGGCCTCGAAATTGGGAAGTTTGGGATATTTTGAAAACTGCAGGGGAGTTTATTCAAAATGTGACTCACTGCCGCTTTCAGTACTTGGGATATGTTGGGTTTAAAAAGTCGTAATAACAAGCTACGAATACGTGCAGAGAGCCAGAATTTGGCTCCACAATATGGCTCAGGCCTCGATATTGGGATGTTTGGGATATTTTGAAAACTGCAGGGAGGTTTGGGACAAATGTGACCAAACGCTGCTTTTAGTAATTCGCATATGTTGGGTATAAAAAAGTCGTAATTACAAACTGTGAATATGTGCAGAGCCAGAATTTGGCCCCAAAATATTGCTCAGGCCCCGAAATTGGGATGTTTGGGATATTTTGAAAACTGGAGGGGAGTTTGTGCAAAATGTGACTCACTGCCGCTTTCAGTACTTTGCATATGTTGGGTATAAAATTCGTAATATCAAACTGCGAATACGTGCAGAGAGCCAGAATTTGGCTCCAAAATATGGCTCAGGCCTCGATATTGGGATGTTTGGGATATTTTGAAAACTGCAGGAAGGTTTGGGACAAATGTGACCAAACGCCGCTTTCAGTACTTGGCATATGTTGGGTATAAAAAGTCGTAATATCAAACTGCGAATACATGTAGAGAGCCAGAATTTGGCTCCAAAATATGGCTCAGGCCTTGATATTGGGATGTTTGGGGTATTTTAAAAACTGCAAGAGAGTTTGTGCAAAATGTGACCAAACGCCACTTTCAGTACTTGGCATATGTTGGGTATAAAAAGTCGTAATATCAAACTGCGAACACATGTAGAGAGCCAGAATTTGGCTCCAAAATATGGCTCAGGCCTCGATATTGGGATGTTTGGGATATTTTGAAAACCACAGGGGGGATTGGGACAAATGTGACTAAACGCCGCTTTCAGTACTTGGCATATGTTGGGTATAAAAAGTCGTAATATCTATCTGCGAATAAGTGCAGAGAGTCAGAATGTGGCTCGAAAATATGGCTCAGGGCCTCGAAATTGGGATATTTGGGATATTTTGAAAACTGCAGGAGAGTTTGTGCAAAATGTGACCCACTGCCGCTTTCAGTACTTGGCATATGTTGGGTATAAAAAGTCGTAATTTCAAACTGCGAATACGTGCAGAGCCAGAATTTGGCCCCAAAATATTGCTCAGGCCCCGAAATTGGGATGTTTGGGATATTTTGAAAACTGCAGGGGAGTTTGTGCAAAGTGTAACTCACTGCCGCTTTCATTACTTGGCATATGTTGGGTATAAAAAGTCGTAATATCAAACTGCGAATACGTCCAGAGAGCCAGAATTTGGCTCCAAAATATGGCTCAGGCCTCGAAATTGGGTATTTGGGTTATTTTGAAAACTGCAGGGAGGTTTGGGACAAATGTGACCAAACGCCGCTTTCAGTACTTGGCATATGTTGGGTATAAAAAGTCGTAATTTAAAACTGCGAATACTTGCAGAGAGCTAGAATTTGGCTCCAAAATATTGCTCAAGCCACGAAATTGGGATGTTTGGGATATTTTGAAAACTGGTGGGAAGTTTGGGACAAATGTGACCAAACGCCGCTTTCAGTACTTGGCATATGTTGGGTATAAAAAGTCGCAATTTTAAACTGCGAATACGTGCAAAGAGCCAGAATTTTGATCCAAAATATGGCTCAGGCCTTGTAATTGGGATATTTAGGATATTTCGAAAACTGCAGGGGAGTTTGTGCAAAATGTGACTCACTGCCGCTTTCAGTACTTGGCATATGTTGGGTATAAAAAGTCGTAATATCAATCTGCGAATACGTGCAGAGAGGCAGAATTTGGCTCCAAAATATGGCTCAGGCTTCGATATTGGGATTTTTGGGATATTTTGAAAACTGCAGGAAGGTTAGGGACAAATCTGACCAAACGCCACTTTCAGTACTTGGCATATGTTGGGTATAAAAACTCGTAATATCATACTGCGAATACGTGCAGAGAGCCTGAATTTGGCTTCAAAATATGGCTCCTGCTTCGAAGTTGGGGTGTTTGGGATATTTTGAAAACTGCAGGGGAGTTTGTGCAAAATGTGACTCATTGCCGCTTTCAGTACTTTGCATATGTTGGGTATAATAAGTTGTAATTTCAAACTGCGAATACGTGCAGAGAGCCAGAATTTGGCTCCAAAATATGGCTCAGGCCTCAAAATTGGGATGTTTGGGATATTTTGAAATCTGCAAAGGGGATTGGGACAAATGTGACTAAACGCCGCTTTCAGTACTTGGCATATGTTGGGTATAAAAATTCGTAATATCAATCTGCGAATACGTGCAGAGAGCCAGAATTTGGCTCCGAAATATGGCTCAGGCCTCGATATTGGGATGTTTTGGATATTTTGAAAACTGAAGGGGAGTTTGTTCAAAATGTGACCAAACGCCGCCTTCAGTACTTCGCATATGTGGGTATAAAAAAGTCGTAATTTCAAACTGCGAATACGTACAAAGAGCCAGAATTTGGCTCGAAAATATGGCTCAGGGCCTCGAAATTGGGATATTTGGGATATTTTGAAAACTGCAGGGGAGTGTGTGCAAAATGTGACTCACTGCCACTTTCAGGACTTGGCATATGTTGGGTATAAAAAGTCGTAATTTAAAACTGCAAATACGTGCAGAGAGCGTGAATTTGGCTCCAAAATATGGCTCAGGCCTCGAAATTGGGAAGTTTGGGATATTTTGAAAACTGCAGGGGAGTTTATTCAAAATGTGACTCACTGCCGCTTTCAGTACTTGGCATATGTTGGGTATAAAAAGTCATAATATCAATCTGCGAATACGTGCAGAGAGCCAGAATTTGGCTCCGAAATATGGCTCAGTCCTCGATATTGGGATGTTTGGGATATTTTGAAAACTGAAGGGGAGTTTGTTCAAAATGTGAAAAAACGCCGCCTTCAGTACTTCGCATATGTGGGTATAAAAAAGTCGTAATTTCAAACTGCTAATACGTACAAAGAGCCAGAATTTGGCTCGAAAATATGGCTCAGGGCCTCGAAAATGAGATATTTGGGATATTTTGAAAACTGCAGGGGAGTTTATGCAAAATGTGACTCACTGCCACTTTCAGGACTTGGCATATGTTGGGAATAAAAAGTCGTAATTTAAAACTGCAAATACGTGCAGAGAGCGTGAATTTGGCTCCAAAATATGGCTCAGGCCTCGAAATTGGGAAGTTTGGGATATTTTGAAAACTGCAGGGGAGTTTATGCAAAATGTGACTCACTGCCACTTTCAGTACTTGGCATATGTTGGGTTTAAAAAGTCGTAATAACAAACTGCGAATACGTGCAGAGAGCAGAATTTAGCTCCACAATATGGCTCAGGCCTCGATATTGGGATGTTTGGGATATTTTGAAAACTGCAGGGAGGTTTGGGACAAATGTGACCAAACGCCGCTTTTAGTAATTCGCATATCTTGGGTATAAAAAAGTCGTAATTTCAAACTGTGAATATGTGCAGAGCCAGAATTTGGCCCCAAAATATTGCTCAGGCCCGGAAATTGGGATGTTTGGGATATTTTGAAAACTGGAGGGGAGTTTGTGCAAAATGTGACTCACTGCCGCTTTCAGTACTTTGCATATGTTGGGTATAAAATTCGTAATATCAAACTGCGAATACATCCAGAGAGCCAGAATTTGGCTCCAAAATATGGCTCAGGCCTCGATATTGGGATGTTTGGGATATTTTGAAAACTGCAGGAAGGTTTGGGACAAATGTGACCAAACGCCGCTTTCAGTACTTGGCATATGTTGGATATAAAAACTCGTAATATCATACTGCGAATACGTGCAGAGAGCCTGAATTTGGCTCAAAATATGGCTCCGGCTTCGAAATTGGGGTGTTTGGGATATTTTGAAAACTGCAGGGGAGTTTGTGCAAAATGTGACTCATTGCCGCTTTCAGTACTTTGCATATGTTGGGTATAATAAGTTGTAATTTCAAACTGCGAATACGTGCAGAGAGCCAGAATTTGGCTCCAAAATATGGCTCAGGCCTCAAAATTGGGATGTTTGGGATATTTTGAAATCTGCAAGGGGGATTGGGACAAATGTGACTAAACGCCGCTTTCAGTACTTGACATATGTTGGGTATAAAAAGTCGTAATATCAATCTGCGAATACGTGCAGAGAGCCAGAATTTGGCTCCGAAATATGGCTCAGTCCTCGATATTGGGATGTTTGGGATATTTGGAAAACTGAAGGGGAGTTTGTTCAAAATGTGAACAAACGCCTCCTTCAGTACTTCGCATATGTGGGTATAAAAAAGTCGTAATTTCAAACTGCGAATATGTACAAAGAGCCAGAATTTGGCTCGAAAATATGGCTCAGGGCCTCGAAATTGGGATATTTGGGATATTTTGAAAACTGCAGGGGAGTGTGTGCAAAATGTGACTCACTGCCGCTTTCAGGACTTGGCATATGTTGGGAATAAAAAGTCGTAATTTAAAACTGCAAATACGTGAAGAGAGCGTGAATTTGCCTCCAAAATATGGCTCAGGCCTCGAAATTGGGAAGTTTGGGATATATTGAAAACTGCAGGGGAGTTTATGCAAAATGTGACTCACTGCCGCTTTCAGTACTTGGCATATGTTGGGTATAAAAAGTCGTATTAACAAACTGCGAATACGTGCAGAGAGCCAGAATTTGGCTTCACAATATGGCTCAGGCCTCGATTTTGGGATGTTTGGGATATTTTGAAAACTGCAGGGAGGTTTGGGACATATGTGACCAAGTGCCGCTTTCAGTAATTCGCATATGTTGGGTATAAAAAAGTCGTAATTTCAAACTGCGAATATGTGCAGAGCCAGAATTTGGCCCCAAAATATTGCTCAGGACCCGAAATTGGGATGTTTGGGATATTTTGAAAACTGCAGGGGAGTTTGTGCAAAGTGTGACTTACTGCCGCTTTCATTACTTGGCATATGTTGGGTATAAAAAGTCGTAATATCAAACTGCGAATACGTCCAGAGAGCCAGAATTTGGCTCCAAAATATGGCTCAGGCCTCGAAATTGGGTATTTGGGATATTTTGAAAACTGCAGGGAGGTTTGGGACAAATGTGACCAAACGCCGCTTTCAGTACTTGGCTTATGTTGGGTATAAAAAGACGTAATTTCAAACTGCGAATACGTGCAGAGAGCCAGAATTTGGCTCCAAAATATGGCTCAGGGCCTCGAAATTGGGATATTTGGGATATTTTGAAAACTGCAGGGGAGTTTGTGCAAAATGTGACTCACTACCGCTTTCAGTACTTTGCATATGTTGGGTAAAAAAATTCGTAATATCAAACTGTGAATACGTGCTGAGAGCCAGAATTTGGCTCCAAATTATGGCTGAGGCCTCGATATTGGGATGTTTGGGATATTTTGAAAACTGCAGGAAGGTTTGGGACAAATGTGACCAAACGCAGCTTTCAGTACTTGGCATATGTTGGGTATAAAAAGTCGTAATTTAAAACTGCGAATACTTGCAGAGAGCTAGAATTTGGCTCCAAAATATTGCTCAGGCCTCGAAATTGGGATGTTTGGGATATTTTGAAAACTGGAGGAAAGTTTGGGACAAATGTGACCAAACGCCGCTTTCAGTACTTGGCATATGTTGGGTATAAAAAGTCGCAATTTTAAACTGCGAATACGTGCAAAGAGCCAGAATTTTGATCCAAAATATGGCTCAGGCCTTGAAATTGGGATATTTAGGATATTTCGAAAACTGCAGGGGAGTTTGTGCAAAATGTGACTCACTGCCGCTTTCAGTACTTGGCATATGTTGGGTATAAAAAGTCGTAATATCAATCTGCGAATACGTGCAGAGAGGCAGAATTTGGCTCCAAAATATGGCTCAGGCTTCGATATTGGGATTTTTGGGATATTTTGAAAACTGCAGGAAGGTTAGGGACAAGTGTGACCAAACGCCACTTTCAGTACTTGGCATATGTTGGGTATAAAAACTCGTAATATCATACTGCGAATACGTGCAGAGAGCCTGAATTTGGCTTCAAAATATGGCTCCGGCTTCGAAATTGGGGTGTTTGGGATATTTTGAAAACTGCAGGGGAGTTTGTGCAAAATGTGACTCATTGCCGCTTTCAGTACTTTGCATATGTTGGGTATAATAAGTTGTAATTTCAAACTGCGAATACGTGCAGAGAGCCAGAATTTGGCTCCAAAATATGGCTCAGGCCTAAAAATTGGGATGTTTGGGATATTTTGAAATCTGCAAAGGGGATTGGGACAAATGTGACTAAACGCCGCTTTCAGTACTTGGCATATGTTGGGTATAAAAAGTCGTAATATCAATCTGCGAATACGTCCAGAGAGCCAGAATTTGGCTCCAAAATATGGCTCAGGCCTCGAAATTGGGTATTTGGGTTATTTTGAAAACTGCAGGGAAGTTTGGGACAAATGTGACCAAACGCCGCTTTCAGTACTTGGCATATGTTGGGTATAAAAAGTCGTAATTTAAAACTGCGAATACTTGCAGAGAGCTAGAATTTGGCTCCAAAATATTGCTCAAGCCACGAAATTGGGATGTTTGGGATATTTTGAAAACTGGAGGGAAGTTTGGGACAAATGTGACCAAACGCCGCTTTCAGTACTTGGCATATGTTGGGTATAAAAAGTCGTAATATCAATCTGCGAATACGTGCAGAGAGCCAGAATTTGGCTCCGAAATATGGCTCAGGCCTCGATATTGGGATGTTTTGGATATTTTGAAAACTGAATGGGAGTTTGTTCAAAATGTGACCAAACGCCGCCTTCAGTACTTCGCATATGTGGGTATAAAAAAGTCGTAATTTCAAACTGCGAATACGTACAAAGAGCCAGAATTTGGCTCGAAAATATGGCTCAGGGCCTCGAAATTGGGATATTTGGGATATTTTGAAAACTGCAGGGGAGTGTGTGCAAAATGTGACTCACTGCCGCTTTCAGGACTTGGCATATGTTGGGTATAAAAAGTCGTTATTTAAAACTGCAAATACGTGCAGAGAGCGTGAATTTGGCTCCAAAATATGGCTCAGGCCTCGAAATTGGGAAGTTTGGGATATTTTGAAAACTGCAGGGGAGTTTATTCAAAATGTGACTCACTGCCGCTTTCAGTACTTGGGATATGTTGGGTTTAAAAAGTCGTTATTTAAAACTGCAAATACGTGCAGAGAGCGTGAATTTGGCTCCAAAATATGGCTCAGGCCTCGATATTGGGATGTTTGGGATATTTTGAAAACTGCAGGGAGGTTTGGGACAAATGTGACCAAACGCCGCTTTTAGTAATTCTCATATGTTGGGTATAAAAAAGTCGTAATTACAAACTGTGAATATGTGCAGAGCCAGAATTTGGCCCCAAAATATTGCTCAGGCCCCGAAATTGGGATGTTTGGGATATTTTGAAAACTGGAGGGGAGTTTGTGCAAAATGTGACTCACTGCCGCTTTCAGTACTTTGCATATGTTGGGTATAAAATTCGTAATATCAAACTGCGAATACGTGCAGAGAGCCAGAATTTGGCTCCAAAATATGGCTCAGGCCTCGATATTGGGATGTTTGGGATATTTTGAAAACTGCAGGAAGGTTTGGGACAAATGTGACCAAACGCCGCTTTCAGTACTTGGCATATGTTGGGTATAAAAAGTCGTAATATCAAACTGCGAATACATGTAGAGAGCCAGAATTTGGCTCCAAAATATGGCTCAGGCCTTGATATTGGGATGTTTGGGGTATTTTAAAAACTGCAAGAGAGTTTGTGCAAAATGTGACCAAACGCCACTTTCAGTACTTGGCATATGTTGGGTATAAAAAGTCGTAATATCAAACTGCGAACACATGTAGAGAGCCAGAATTTGGCTCCAAAATATGGCTCAGGCCTCGATATTGGGATGTTTGGGATATTTTGAAAACCGCAGGGGGGATTGGGACAAATGTGACTAAACGCCGCTTTCAGTACTTGGCATATGTTGGGTATAAAAAGTCGTAATATCAATCTGCGAATAAGTGCAGAGAGCCAGAATTTGGCTCCGAAATATGGCTCAGACCTCGATATTAGGATGTTTGGGATATTTTGAAAACTGCAGGGGAGTTTGTTCAAAATGTGACCAAACGCCGCCTTCAGTACTTCGCATATGTGGGTATAAAAAAGTCGTAATTTCAAACTGCGAATATGTACAAAGAGCCAGAATTTGGCTCGAAAATATGGCTCAGGGCCTCGAAATTGGGATATTTGGGATATTTTGAAAACTGCAGGGGAGTGTGTGCAAAATGTGACTCACTGCCGCTTTCAGGACTTGGCATATGTTGTGTATAAAAATCGTAATTTAAAACTGCAAATACGTGCAGAGAGCGTGAATTTGGCTCCAAAATATGGCTCAGGCCTCGAAATTGGGAAGTTTGGGATATTTTGAAAACTGCAGGGGAGTTTATGCAAAATGTGACTCACTGCCGCTTTCAGTACTTTGCATATGTTGGGTATAAAATTCGTAATATCAAACTGCGAATACGTGCAGAGAGCCAGAATTTGGCTCCAAAATATGGCTCAGGCCTCGATATTGGGATGTTTGGGATATTTTGAAAACTGCAGGAAGGTTTGGGACACATGTGACTAAACGCCGCTTTCAGTACTTGGCATATGTTGGGTATAAAAAGTCGTAATATCAAACTGCGAATACATGTAGAGAGCCAGAATTTGGCTCCAAAATATGGCTCAGGCCTCGATATTGGGATGTTTGGGGTATTTTAAAAACTGCAAGGGAGTTTGTGCAAAATGTGACCAAACGCCACTTTCAGTACTTCGCATATGTTGGCTAAAATAAAGTCGTAATTTTAAACTGCGAATACGTGAAGAGAGCCAGAATTTGCCTCCAAAATATGGCTCAGGACTTGATATTGGGATGTTTGGGATATTTTGAAAACTGCAGGGGGGATTGGGACAAATGTGACTAAACGCCGCTTTCAGTACTTGGCATATGTTGGGTAAAATAAAGTCGTAATTTCAAACTGCGAATACGTGCAGAGCCAGAATTTGGCTCCAAAATATGGCTCAGGCCCCGAAATTGGGATGTTTGGGATATTTTGAAAACTGCAGGGGAGTTTGTGCAAAGTGTGACTCACTGCCGCTTTCATTACTTGGCATATGTTGGGTATAAAAAGTCGTAATATCAAACTGCGAATACGTCCAGAGAGCCAGAATTTGGCTCCAAAATATGGCTCAGGCCTCGAAATTGGGTATTTGGGATATTTTGAAAACTGCAGGGAGGTTTGGGACAAATGTGACCAAACGCCGCTTTCAGTACTTGGCTTATGTTGGGTATAAAAAGACGTAATTTCAAACTGCGAATACGTGCAGAGAGCCAGAATTTGGCTCCAAAATATGGCTCAGGGCCTCGAAATTCGGATATTTGGGATATTTTGAAAACTGCAGGGGAGTTTGTGCAAAAATGTGACTCACTACCGCTTTCAGTACTTTGCATATGTTGGGTATAAAATTCGTAAAATCAAACTGCGAATACGTGCTGAGAGCCAGAATTTGGCTCCAAATTATGGCTGAGGCCTCGATATTGGGGTGTTTGGGATATTTTGAAAACTGTAGGAAGGTTTGGGACAAATGTGACCAAACGCCGCTTTCAGTACTTGGCATATGTTGGGTATAAAAAGTCGTAATTTAAAACTGCGAATACTTGCAGAGAGCTAGAATTTGGCTCCAAAATATTGCTCAGGCCTCGAAATTGGGATGTTTGGGATATTTTGAAAACTGGAGGGAAATTTGGGACAAATGTGACCAAACGCCGCTTTCAGTACTTGGCATATGTTGGGTATAAAAAGTCGCAATTTTAAACTGCGAATACGTGCAGAGAGCCAGAATTTGGATCCAAAATATGGCTCAGGCCTTGAAATTGGGATATTTGGGATATTTCGAAAACTGCAGGGGAGTTTGTGCAAAATGTGACTCACTGCCGCTTTCAGTACTTGGCATATGTTGGGTAAAAAAATTCGTAATATCAATCTGCGAATACGTGCAGAGAGCCAGAATTTGGCTCCAAAATATGGCTCAGGCCTCAAAATTGGGATGTTTGGGATATTTTGAAATCTGCAAGGGGGATTGGGACAAATGTGACTAAACGCCGCTTTCAGTACTTGGCATATGTTGGGTATAAAAAGTCGTAATATCAATCTGCGAATACGTGCAGAGAGCCAGAATTTGGCTCCGAAATATGGCTCAGTCCTCGATATTGGGATGTTTGGGATATTTTGAAAACTGAAGGGGAGTTTGTTCAAAATGTGAACAAACGCTGCCTTCATTACTTCGCATATGTGGGTATAAAAAAGTCGTAATTTCAAACTGCGAATACGTACAAAGAGCCAGAATTTGGCTCGAAAATATGGCTCAGGCCTCGAAATTGGGAAGTTTTGGATATTTTGAAAACTGCAGGGGAGTTTATGCAAAATGTGACTCACTGCCACTTTCAGTACTTGGCATATGTTGGGTTTAAAAAGTCGTAATAACAAACTGCGAATACGTGCAGAGAGCAGAATTTGGCTCCACAATATGGCTCAGGCCTCGATATTGGGATGTTTGGGATATTTTGAAAACTGCAGGGAGGTTTGGGACAAATGTGACCAAACGCCGCTTTTAGTAATTCGCATATGTTGGGTATAAAAAAGTCGTAATTTCAAACTGTGAATATGTGCAGAGCCAGAATTTGGCCCCAAAATATTGCTCAGGCCCCGAAATTGGGATGTTTGGGATATTTTGAAAACTGGAGGGGAGTTTGTGCAAAATGTGACTCACTGCCGCTTTCAGTACTTTGCATAAATTGGGTATGAAATTCGTAATATCAAACTGCGAATACGTCCAGAGGCCAGAATTTGGCTCCAAAATATGGCTCAGGCCTCGATATTGGGATGTTTGGGATATTTTGAAAACTGCAGGAAGGTTTGGGACAAATGTGACCAAACGCCGCTTTCAGTACTTGGCATATGTTGGTTATAAAAAGTCGTAATATCAAACTGCGAATACATGTAGAGAGCCAGAACTTGGCTCCAAAATATGGCTCGGGCCTCGATATTGGGATGTTTGGGGTATTTTAAAAACTGCAAGAGAGTTTGTGCAAAATGTGACCAAACGCCACTTTCAGTACTTGGCATATGTTGGGTTTAAAAAGTCGTAATATCAAACTGCGAATACATGTAGAGAGCCAGAATTTGGCTCCAAAATATGGCTCAGGCCTTGATATTGGGATGTTTGGGATATTTTGAAAACTGCAGGGGGGATTGGGACAAATGTGACTAAACGCCGCTTTCAGTACTTGGCATATGTTGGGTATAAAAAGTCGTAATATCAATCTGCGAATACGTGCATAGAGCCAGAATTTGGCTCCGAAATATGGCTCAGACCTCGATATTATGATGTTTGGGATATTTTGAAAACTGCAGGGGAGTTTGTTCAAAATGTGACCAAACGCCGCCTTCAGTACTTCGCATGTGTTGTGTATAAAAAAGTCGTAATTTCAAACTGCGAATACGTACAAAGAGCCAGAATGTGGCTCGAAAATATGGCTCAGGGGCTCGAAATTGGGATATTTGGGATATTTTGAAAACTGCAGGGGAGTTTGTGCAAAATGTGACCCACTGCCGCTTTCAGTACTTGGCATATGTTGGGTATAAAAAGTCGTAATTTAAAACTGCAAATACGTGCAGAGAGCCTGAATTTGGCTCCAAAATATGGCTCAGGCCTCGAAATTGGGAAGTTTTGGATATATTGAAAACTGCAGGGGAGTTTATGCAAAATGTGACTCACTGCCGCTTTCAGTACTTGGCATATGTTGGGTATAAAAAGTTGTATTAACAAACTGCGAATACGTGCAGAGCCAGAATTTGGCCCCAAAATATTGCTCAGGCCCCGAAATTGGGATGTTTGGGATATTTTGAAAACTGAAGGGAGGTTTGGGACAAATGTGACCAAACGCCGGTTTCAGTACTTGGCTTATGTCGGGTATAAAAAGACGTAATTTCAAACTGCGAATACGTGCAGAGAGCCAGAATTTGGCTCCAAAATATGGCTCAGGGCCTCGAAATTCGGATATTTGGGATATTTTGAAAACTGCAGGGGAGTTTGTGCAAAATGTGACTCACTACCGCTTTCAGTACTTTGCATATGTTGGGTATAAAATTTGTAATATCAAACTGCGAATACGTGCTGAGAGCCAGAATTTGGCTCCAAATTATGGCTGAGGCCTCGATATTGGGATGTTTGGGATATTTTGAAAACTGCAGGAAGGTTTGGGACAAATGTGACCAAACGCCGCTTTCAGTACTTGGCATATGTTGGGTATAAAAAGTCGCAATTTTAAACTGCGAATACGTGCAAAGAGCCAGAATTTTGATCCAAAATATGGCTCAGGCCTTGAAATTGGGATATTTAGGATATTTCGAAAACTGCAGGTGAGTTTGTGCAAAATGTGACTCACTGCCGCTTTCAGTACTTGGCATATGTTGGGTATAAAAAGTCGTAATATCTATCTGCGAATACGTGCAGAGAGGCAGAATTTGGCTCCAAAATATGGCTCAGGCTTCGATATTGGGATTTTTGGTTTATTTTGAAAACTGCAGGAAGGTTAGGGACAAATGTGACGAAACGCCACTTTCAGTACTTGGCATATGTTGGGTATAAAAACTCGTAATATCATACTGCGAATACGTGCAGAGAGCCTGAATTTGGCTTCAAAATATGGCTCCGGCTTCGAAATTGGGGTGTTTGGGATATTTTGAAAACTGCAGGGGAGTTTGTGCAAAATGTGACTCATTGCCGCTTTCAGTACTTTGCATATGTTGGGTATAATAAGTTGTAATTTCAAACTGCGAATACGTGCAGAGAGCCAGAATTTAGCTCCAAAATATGGCTCAGGCCTCAAAATTGGGATGTTTGGGATATTTTGAAATCTGCAAGGGGGATTGGGACAAATGTGACTAAACGCCGCTTTCAGTACTTGGCATATGTTGGGTATAAAAAGTCGTAATATCAATCTGCGAATACGTGCAGAGAGCCAGAATTTGGCTCCGAAATATGGCTCAGGCCTCGATATTGGGATGTTTGGGATATTTTGAAAACTGAAGGGGAGTTTGTTCAAAATGTGACCAAACGCCGCCTTCAGTACTTCGCATATGTGGGTATAAAAAAGTCGTAATTTAAAACTGCGAATACGTACAAAGAGCCAGAATTTGGCTCGAAAATATGGCTCAGGGCCTCGAAATTGGGATATTTGGGATATTTTGAAAACTGCAGGGGAGTGTGTGCAAAATGTGACTCACTGCCGATTTCAGGACTTGGCATATGTTGGGTATAAAAAGTCGTAATTTAAAACTGAAAATACGTGCAGAGAGCGTGAATTTGTCTCCAAAATATGGCTCAGGCCTCGAAATTGGGAAGTTTGGGATATTTTGAAAACTGCAGGGGAGTTTATGCAAAATGTGACTCACTGCCGCTTTCAGTACTTGGCATATGTTGGGTATAAAAAGTCGTAATAACAAACTGCGAATACGTGCAGAGAGCCAGAATTTGGCTCCACAATATGGCTCAGGCCTCGATATTGGGATGTTTGGGATATTATGAAAACTGCAGGGAGGTTTGGGACAAATGTGACCAAACGCCGCTTTTAGTAATTCGCATATGTTGGG
This sequence comes from Procambarus clarkii, assembly GCF_040958095.1. Lineage (NCBI taxonomy): Eukaryota > Metazoa > Arthropoda > Malacostraca > Decapoda > Cambaridae > Procambarus > Procambarus clarkii. The sequence continues at coordinate 28,614,736 of NC_091217.1, read as the reverse complement.
TATAAAAAAGTCGTAATTTCAAACTGTGAATACGTGCAGAGCCAGAATTTGGCCCCAAAATATTGCTCAGGCCCCGAAATTGGGATGTTTGGGATATTTTGAAAACTGCAGGGGAGTTTGTGCAAAGTGTGACTCACTGCCGCTTTCATTACTTGGCATATGTTGGGTATAAAATTTGTAATATCAAACTGCGAATACGTGCAGAGAGCCAGAATTTGGCTCCAAAATATGGCTCAGGCCTCGATATTGGGATGTTTGGGATATTTTAAAAACTGCAGGAAGGTTTGGGACAAATGTGACCAAACGCTGCTTTCAGTACTTGGCATATGTTGGGTATAAAAAGTCGTAATATCAAACTGCGAATACATGTAGAGAGCCAGAATTTGGCTCCAAAATATGGCTCAGGCCTCGATGTTGGGATGTTTGGGATATTTTGAAAACTGCAAGGGAGTTTGTGCAAAATGTGACCAAACGCCACTTTCAGTACTTCGCATATGTTGGGTAAAATAAAGTTGTAATTTTAAACCGCGAATACGTGCAGAGAGCCAGAATTTGGCTTTAAAATATGGCTCAGGCCTCAAAATTGGGATGTTAGGGATATTTTGAAATCTGCAAGGGGGATTGGGAAAAATGTGACTAAACACCACTTTCAGTACTTGGCATATGTTGGGTATATAAAGTCGTAATATCAATCTGCGAATACGTGCAGAGAGCCAGAATTTGGCTCCGAAATATGGCTCAGGAACCGATATTGGGATGATTGGGATGTTTGGGATATTTTGAAAACTGCAGAGGAGTTTGTTCAAAATGTGACCAAACGCCGCCTTCAGTACTTCGCATATGTTGGGTATAAAAAAGTCGTAATTTCAAACTGCGAATACGTACAAAGAGCCTGAATTTGGCTCGAAAATATGGCTCAGGGCCTCGAAATTGGGATATTTTGAAAACTGCAGGGGAGTTTGTGCAAAATGTGACTCACTACCGCTTTCAGTACTTTGCATATGTTGGGTATAAAATTCGTAATATCAAACTGCGAATACGTGCAGAGAGACAGAATTTGGCTCCAAAATATGGCTGAGGCCTCGATATTGGGATGTTTGGGATATTTTGAAAACTGCAGGAAGGTTAGGGACAAATGTGACCAAACGCCGCTTTCAGTACTTGGCATATGTTGGGTATAAAAACTCGTAATATCATACTGCGAATACATGCAGAGAGCCTGAATTTGGCTTCAAAATATGGCTCCGTCTTCGAAATTGGGGTGTTTGGGATATTTTGAAAACTGCAGGGGAGTTTGTGCAAAATGTGACTCATTGCCGCTTTCAGTAATTTGCATATGTTGGGTATAATAAGTTGTAATTTCAAACTGCGAATACGTGCAGAGAGCCAGAATTTGGCTCCAAAATATGGCTCAGGCCTCGAAATTGGGATATTTTGAAAACTGCGGGGAGGTTTGGGACAAATGTGACCAAACGTCGCTTTCAGTACTTGGCATATGTATGGGTATAAAAAGATGTAATTTCAATCTGCGAATACGTGCAGAGAGCCAGAATTTGGCTCCGAAATATGGCTCAGGCCTCGATATTGGGATGTTTGGGATATTTTGAAAACTGCAGGAAGGTTATGGACAAATGTGACCAAACGCCACTTTCAGTACTTGGCATATGTTGGGTATAAAAAGTCGTAATAACAAACTGCGAATACGTGCAGAGAGCCAGAATTTGGCTCCACAATATGGCTCAGGCCTCGATATTGGGATGTTTGGGATATTTTGAAAACTGCAGGGAGGTTTGGGACAAATGTGACCAAACGCCGCTTTTAGTAATTCGCATATGTTGGGTATAAAAAAGTCGTAATTTCAAACTGTGAATATGTGCAGAGCCAGAATTTGGCCCCAAAATATTGCTCAGGCCCTGAAATTGGGATGTTTGGGATATTTTGAAAACTGGAGGGGAGTTTGTGCAAAATGTGACTCACTGCCGCTTTCAGTACTTTGCATATGTTGGGTATAAAATTTGTAATATCAAACTGCGAATACGTGCAGAGAGCCAGAATTTGGTTAAAAAATATGGCTCAGGCCTCGATATTGGGATGTTTGGGATATTTTGAAAACTGCAGGAAGGTTTGGGACAAATGTGACCAAACGCCGCTTTCAGTACTTGGCATATGTTGGGTATAAAAAGTCGTAATATCAAACTGCGAATACGTCCAGAGAGCCAGAATTTGGCTCCAAAATATGGCTCAGGCCTCGAAATTGGGATATTTGGGACATTTTGAAAACTGCAGGGAGGTTTGGGACAAATGTGACCAAACGCCGCTTTCAGTACTTGGCTTATGTTGGGTATAAAAAGACGTAATTTCAAACTGCGAATACGTGCAGAGAGCCAGAATTTGGCTCCAAAATATGGCTCAGGGCCTCGAAATTTGGATATTTGGGATATTTTGAAAACTGCAGGGGAGTTTGTGCAAAATGTGACTCACTACCGCTTTCAGTACTTTGCATATGTTGGGTATAAAATTCGTAATATCAAACTGCGAATACGTGCTGAGAGCCAGAATTTGGCTCCAAATTATGGCTGAGGCCTCGAAATTGGGATGTTTGGGATATTTTGAAAAATGGAGGGAAGTTTGGGACAAATGTGACCAAACGCCGCTTTCAGTACTTGGCATATGTTGGGTATAAAAAGTCGCAATTTTAAACTGCGAATACGTGCAGAGAGCCAGAATTTGGATCCAAAATATGGCTCAGGCCTTGAAATTGGGATATTTGGGATATTTCGAAAACTGCAGGGGAGTTTGTGCAAAATGTGACTCACTGCCGCATTCAGTACTTGGCATATGTTGGGTATAAAAAGTCGTAATTTAAAACTGAAAATACGGGCAGAGAGCGTGAATTTGGCTCCAAAATATGGCTCAGGCCTCGAAATTGAGAAGTTTGGGATATTTTGAAAACTGCAGGGGAGTTTGTGCAAAATGTGACTCACTACCGCTTTCAGTACTTTGCATATGTTGGGTATAAAATTCGTAATATCAATCTGCGAATACATGCAGAGAGGCAGAATTTGGCTCCAAAATATGGCTCAGGCTTCGATATTGGGATGTTTGGGATATTTTGAAAACTGCAGGAAAGTTAGGGACAAATGTGACCAAACGCCGCTTTTAGTAATTCGCATATGTTGGGTATAAAAAAGTCGTAATTTCAAACTGTGAATATGTGCAGAGCCAGAATTTGGCCCCAAAATATTGCTCAGGCCCCAAAATTGGGATGTTTGGGATATTTTGAAAACTGGAGGGGAGTTTGTGCAAAATGTGACTCACTGCCGCTTTCAGTACTTTGCATATGTTGGGTATAAAATTTGTAATATCAAACTGCGTATACGTGCAGAGAGCCAGAATTTGGCTCCAAAATATTGCTCAGGCCTCAAAATTGGGATGTTTGGGATGTTTTGAAAACTGCAGGGGAGTTTGTGCAAAATGTGACTCACTGCTGCTCTCAAGACTTGGCATATGTTGGGTATAAAAAGTCGTAATTTCATACTGGAAATACGTGCAGAGAGCCAGAATTTGGCTCCAAAATATGACTCAGGCCTCGAAATTGGGAAGTTTGGGATATTTTGAAAATTGCAGGGGAGTTTGGGACAAATATGACCAAACGCCGCTTTCAGTACTTGGCATATGTTGGGTATAAAAAAGTCGTAATTTCAAGCGTTGAATACGTGCAGAGAGCCAAAATTTGACTCCGAAATATGGTTCATGCCTCGAAATTGGGATATTTAGGATATTTTGAAAACTGCAGGGGAGTTTGAGCAAAATGTGACTCACTGCCACTTTCAGTACTTGGCATATGTTGGGTATAAAATTTGTAATATCAAACTGCGAGTACGTGCAGATAGCCAGAATTTGGCTCCAAAATATGGCTCAGGCCTCGAAATGGGGATGTTTGGGATATTTTGAAAAATGGAGGGAGGTTTGGGACAAATGTGACCAAACGCCGCTTTCAGTTCTTTGCATATGTTGGGTATAAAAATTCGTAATTTTAAACTGTGAATACGTACAGAGAGCCTGAATTTGGCTTTAAAATATGGCTCTGGCCTCGAAATTGGGATGTTTGGGATATTTTGAAAACTGCAGGGGAGTTTGTGCAAAATGTGATCTCTGCCGCTTTCAGTACTTGGCATATGTTGGATATAAAATTCCTAATATCAAACTGCGAATACGTGCAGAGAGCCAGAATTTGGCTCCAAAATATGGCTCAGGCCTCGATATTGTAATGTTTGGGATATTTTAAAAACTGCAGGAAGGTTTGGGACAAATGTTACCAAACGCCGCTTTCAGTACTTCGCATATGTTGGGTATAAAAAAGTCGTAATTTCAAGCTGTGAATAAGTGCAGAGAGCCAGAATTTGGGTCAAAAATATGGCTCAGGCCTCGAAATTGGGATGTTTGGGATATTTTGAAAACTGCAGAGGAGTTTGTGCAAAATGTGACTCACCGCCGCTTTCAAGACTTAGCATATGTTGGGTATAAAGAGTCGTAATATCAAACTGCGAATACGTGCATAGAGCCAGAATTTGACTCCAAAATATGGCTCAGGCCTCGAAATTGGGATGTTTGGGAAATTTTGAAAACTGGTGGGAGGTTTGGGACAAATGTGACCAAACGCCGCTTTCAGTACTTGGCATATGTTGGGTATAAAAAGTCGTAATTTAAAACTGCGAATACGTGCTGAGAGCCAGAATTTGGCTCCAAAATATTGCTCAGGCCTCGAAATTGGGATATTAGGGATATTTTGAAAACTGAAGGGGTGTTGGGGACAAATTTGACCAAACGCCGCTTTCAGTACTTGGCATATGTTGGGTATAAAAAGTTGTAATTTCAAACAGCGAATACGTACAGAGAGCTTGAATTTGGCTCCAAAATATGGCTCAGGCCTCGAAATTGGGATGTTTGGGATATTTTGAATACTGAAGGGGAGTTTATGCAAAATGTGACTCACTGCCGCGTCAAGTACTTGGCATATGTTGGGTATAAGAAGTCGTAATATCAAACTGCGAATACGTGCAGAGAGCCAGAATTTGGCTCCAAAATATAGCTCAGGCCTCGAAATTGGGATGTTTGTGATATTTTGAAAATTGGAGGGAGTTTTGGGACAAATGTGACCAAACGCTGCTTTCACTACTTGGCATATGTTGGATATATAAAGTCGTAACTTAAAACTGCGAATACGTGCTGAGAGCCAGAATTTGGCTCCAAAATATGGCGTAGGCCTCGAAATTGAGATATTCGGGATATTTCGAAAACTGGAGGGAGGTTTGGGACAAATGTGACCAAACACCGCTTTCAGTACTTGGCATATGTTGGGTATAAGAAGTCGTAATATCAAACTGCGAATACGTGCAGAGAGCCAGAATTTGGCTCGAAAATTTGACTCAGGCCTCGAAATTGGGCTGTTTAGGATATTTTGAAAACTTCAGGGGAGTTTGTGCAAAATGTGATCTCTGCCGCTGTCAGTACTTGGAATATGTTGGGTATAAAATTCCTAATATCAAACTGCGAATACGTGCAGAGGGTTAGAATTTGTCTCCAAAATATGGCTCATGCCTCGATATTGGAATGTTTGGGATATTTTGAAAACTGCAGGAAATGTTTGGGACAAATGTGACCAAACGCCCCTTTCAGTACTTCGCACATGTTGGGTATAAAAACTCGTAATATCAAACTGCGAATACGTGCAGAGAGCCTGAATTTGGCTTCAAAATAGGGCTCTGGCTTCGAAATTGGGGTGTTTGGGATATTTTGAAAACTGCAGGGGAGTTTGTGCAAAATGTGACTCATTGCCGCTTTCAGTACTTTGCATATTTTGGGTATAATAAGTTGTAATTTCAAACTGCGAATACGTGCAGAGAGCCAGAATTTTGCTCCATAATATGGCTCAGGCCTCGAAATTGGGAGGTTTGGGATATTTTGAAAATTGGAGGGAGGTTTGGGACAAATGTGACCAAACGCCGCTTTCAGTACTTGGCATATGTTGGGTATAAAAATTCGTAACTTAAAACTGCGAATACGTACAGAGAGCCAGAATTTGGCTCCAAAATATGGCTCAGGCCTCGATATTGGGATGTTTGGGATATTTTGAAAACTGGAGGGAGGTTTGGGACAAATGTGACCGAACGCCGCTTTCAGCACTTGGCATATATTGGGTATAAAAAAGTCGCAATTTTAAACTGTGAATACGTGCAGAGAGCCAGAATTTGGCTCCAAAATATGGCTCATGCCTCGAAATTGGGATATTTGGGATATTTTGAAAACTGGAGGGGAGTTTGTGCAAAATGTGACTCTCTGCCGCTTTCAGTACTTAGCATATGTTGGGTATAAAATTCGTAATATCAAACTGCGAATACATGCAGAGAGCCAGAATTTGGCTCCAAAATATGGCTCAGGTCTCGATATTGGGATGTTTGGGATATTTTGAAAACTGCAGGAAGGTTTGGGACAAATGTGACCAAACGCCGCTTTCAGTACTTCGCATATGTTGGGTATAAAAAAGTCGTAATTTCAAACTGCGAATACGTGCTGAGAGCCAGAATTTGGGTCCAAAATATGGCTCAGGCCTCGAAATTGGGATGTTTTGGATATTTTGAAAACTGCAGGGGAGTTTGTGCAAAATGTGACTCACCGCCGCTTTCAGGACTTAGCACATGTTGGGTATAAAAAGTCGTAATATCAAACTGCGAATACGTGCATAGAGCCGGAATTTGGCTCCAAAATATGGCTCAGGCCTCGAAATTGGGATGTTTGGGAAATTTTGAAAACTGGTGGGAGGTTTGGGACAAATGTGACCAAACGCCGCTTTCAGTACTTGGCATATGTTGGGTATAAAAAGTCGTAATTTAAAACTGCGAATACATGCTGAGAGCCAGAATTTGGCTCCAAAATATTGCTCAGGCCTCGAAATTGGGATATTAGGGATATTTTGAAAACTGATGGGGTGTTGGGGACAAATTTGACCAAACGCCGCTTTCAGTACTTGGCATATGTTGGGTATAAAAAGTTGTAATTTCAAACAGCGAATGCGTACAGAGAGCCTGAATTTGGCTCCAAAATATGGCTCAGGCCTTGAAATTGGGTTGTTTGGGATATTTTGAAAATTGAAGGTGAGTTTGTGCAAAATGTGACTCACTGCCGCGTCAAGTACTTGGCATATGTTGGGTATAAGAAGTCGTAATATCAAACTGCGAATACGTGCAGAGTGCCAGAATTTGGCTCCAAAATATAGCTCAGGCCTCGAAATTGGGATGTTTGTGATATTTTGAAAATTGGAGGGAGTTTTGGGACAAATGTGACCAAACGCTGCTTTCACTACTTGGCATATGTTGGATATATAAAGTCGTAACTTTAAACTGCGAATACGTGCAGAGAGCCAGAATTTGGCTCCAAAATGTGGCTTAGGCTTCGAAATTGAGATATTCGGGATATTTCGAAAACTGGAGGGAGGTTTGGGACAAATGTGACCAAACGCCGCTTTCAGTACTTGGCATATGTTGGGTATAAAAAGTCGTAATAACAAACTGCGAATACGTGCAGAGAGCCAGAATTTGGCTCCAAAATATGGCTAAGGCCTCGATATTGGGATGTTTGGGATATTTTGAAAACTGCAGGGAGGTTTGGGACAAATGTGACCAAACGCCGCTTTCAGTACTTGGCATATGTTGGGTATAAAAAGTCGTAATTTCAAACTGCGAATACGTGCAGAGAGCCTGAATTTGGGTCCAAAATATGGCTCAGGCCTCGAAATTGGGATGTTTTGGATATTTTGAAAACTGCAGGGGAGTTTGGGACAAATATGACCAAACGCCGCTTTCAGTACTTGGCATATGTTGGGTTTAAAAAGGCCTAATATCAAATTGCGAATACATGCATAGAGCTAGAATTTGGTTTTCAAAATATGGCTCAGGCCTCGAAATTGGGATGTTTGGGATATTTTAAAACTGCAGGGAGGTTTGGGACAAATTGATCAAACTCCGCTTTCAGTACTTGGGATATGTTGGTTATAAAAAGTCGTAATTTCAAACTGCGAATACGTGCAGAGAGCCAGAATTTGGCTCCAAAATATTGCTCAGGCCTCAAAATTGGGATGTTTGGGATATTTTGAAAACTGCAGGGGAGTTTGTGCAAAATGTGACTCACTGCCGCTCTCAAGACTTGGCATATGTTGGGTATAAAAAGTCGTAATTTCATACTGGAAATACGTGCAGAGAGCCAGAATTTGGCTCCAAAATATGACTCAGGCCTCGAAATTGGGAAGTTTGGGATATTTTGAAAATTGCAGGGGAGTTTGGGACAAATATGACCAAACGCCGCTTTCAGTGCTTGGCATATGTTGGGTATAAAAAAGTCGTAATTTCAAGCGTTGAATACGTGCAGAGAGCCAGAATTTGACTCCGAAATATGGTTCATGCCTCGAAATTGGGATATTTAGGATATTTTGAAAACTGCAGGGGAGTTTGAGCAAAATGTGACTCACTGCCACTTTCAGTACTTGGCATATGTTGGGTATAAAATTTGTAATATCAAACTGCGAGTACGTGCAGATAGCCAGAATTTGGCTCCAAAATATGGCTCAGGCCTCGAAATTGGGATGTTTGGGATATTTTGAAAACTGCAGGAAGGTTTGGGACAAATGTGACCAAACGCCTCTTTCAGTACTTCGCATATGTTGGGTATAAAAAAGTCGTAATTTCAAACTGCGAATACGTGCAGAGAGCCAGAATTTGGGTACAAAATATGGCTCAGGCCTCGAAATTGGGATGTTTTGGATATTTTGAAAACTGCAGGGGAGTTTGTGCAAAATGTGACTCACCGCCGCTTTCAGGACTTTGCATATGTTGGGTATAAAAAGTCGTAATATCAAACTGCGAATACGTGCATAGAGCCAGAATTTGGCTCCAAAATATGGCTCAGGACTCGAAATTGGGATGTTTGGGATATTTTGAAAACTGGTGGGAGGTTTGGGGCAAATGTGACCAAACGCCGCTTTCAGTATTTGGCATAAGTTGGGTATAAAAAGTCGTAATATAAAACTGCAAATACGTGCTGAGAGCCAGAATTTGGCTCCAAAATATTGCTCAGGCCTCGAAATTGGGATGTTTGGGATATTTTGAAAACTGGAGGGAGGTTTGGGACAAATGTGACCAAACGCCGCTTTCAGTACTTGGCATATGTTGGGTATAAAAAGTTGTAATTTAAAACTGCGAATACGTATAGAGAGCCTGAATTTGGCTCCAAAATATGGCTCAGGCCTCGAAATTGGGATGTTTGGGATATTTTGAAAACTGCATGGGGGTTTGGGACAAATATGACCAAACGCCGCTTTCAGTACTTGGCATATGTTGGGTTTAAAAAGTCGTAATTTCATATTGCGAATACATGCATAGAGCTAGAATTTGGCTCCAAAATATGGCTTAGGCCTCGAAATTGGGATGTTTGGGATATTTTAAAACTGCAGGGAGGTTTGGGACAAATTGACCAAACGCCACTTTCAGTACTTGGCATATGTTGGGTATAAAAAGTTGTAATTTAAAACTGCGAATACGTATAGAGAGCCAGAATTTGGCTCCAAAATATGGCTCAGGCCTCAAAATTGGGATGTTTGGGATATTTTGAAAACTGCAGGGGAGCTTGTGCAAAATGTGACTCACTGCCGCTTCCAGTACTTGGCATATGTTGGGTATAAAATGTCGTAATATCAAACTGCGAATACGTACAGAGAGCCAGAATTTGGTTCCAAAATATGGCTCAGGCCTCAAAATTGGGATATTTGAGATATTTTGAAAACTGCAGGAAGATTTGGGACAAATGTGACCAAACGCCGCTTTCAGTAGTGGGCATATGTTGGGTATAAAAAAGTCGCAATTTCATACTGCGAATACGTGCAGAGAGCCTGAATTTGGCTCCAAAATATGGCTCAGGCCTCGAAATTGGGATGTTTGTGATATTTTGAATACTGCAGGGGGGATTGGGACTAATGTGTCCAAACGCCGCTTTCAGCACTTGGCATATGTTGGGTATAAAAAAGTCGCAATTCCAAACTGCGAATATGTGCATAGAGCCAGTATTTGGCTCCAAAATATGGCTCAGGCCTCGAAATTGGCATATTTGGGATATTTTGAAAACTGGAGGGGAGTTTGTGCCAAATGTGACTCACTGCCGCTTTCAAGACTTGGCATATGTTGGGTATAAAAAGTCGTAATTTCAAACTGGAAATACGTGCAGAGAGCCAGAATTTGGCTCCAAAATATGACTCAGGCCTCGAAATTGGGAAGTTTGGAATATTTTAAAAATTGCAGGGGAGTTTGGGAGAAATATGACCAAACGCCGCTTTCAGTACTTGGCATATGTTGGGTATAAAAAAGTGGCAATTTCAAACTGCGAAAACGTGCAGAGAGCCAGAATTTGGCTCCAAAATATGGCTCATGCCTCGAAATTGGGATATTTGGAATATTTTGAAAACTGCAGGGGAGTTTGTGCAAAATGTGACTCACTGCCGCTTTCAGTACTTGGAATATGTTGGGTATAAAATTCGTAATATCAAACTGCGAATACGTGCAGAGAGCCAGAATTTGGCTCCAAAATATGGCTCAGTCCTTGATATTGGGATGTTTGGGATATTTTGAAAACTGAAGGAAGGTTTGGGACAAATGTGACCAAACGCCTCTTTCAGTACATCGCATATGTTGGGTATAAAAAAGTCGTAATTTCAAACTGCGAATACGTGCAGAGAGCCAGAATTTGGGTACAAAATATGGCTCAGGCCTCGAAATTGGGATGTTTTGGATATTTTGAAAACTGCAGGGGAGTTTGTGCAAAATGTGACTCACCGCCGCTTTCAGGACTTTGCATATGTTGGGTATAAAAAGTCGTAATATCAAACTACGAATACGTGCATAGAGCCAGAATTTGGCTCCAAAATATGGCTCAGGCCTCGAAATTGGGATGTTTGGGATATTTTGAAAACTGGTGGGAGGTTTGGGACAAATGTGACCAAACGCCGCTTTCAGTATTTGGCATATGATGGGTATAAAAAGTCGTAATATAAAACTGCGAATACGTGCTGAGAGCAAGAATTTGGCTCCAAAATATTGCTCAGGCCTCGAAATTGGGATGTTTGGGATATTTTAAAAACTGGAGGGAGGTTTGGGACAAATGTGACCAAACGCCGCTTTCAGAACTTGGCATATGTTGGGTATAAAAAGTTGTAATTTAAAACTGCGAATACGTACAGAGAGCCTGAATTTGGCTCCAAAATATGGCTCAGGCCTCGAAATTGGGATGTTTGGGATATTTGGAAAACTGCAGGGGAGTTTGTGCAAAATGTGACTCACCGCCTCTTTCAGGACTTGGCATATGTTGGGTATAAAAAGTCGTAATATCAAACTGCGAATACGTGCATAGAGCCAGAATTTGGCTCCAAAATATGGCTCAGGCCTCGAAATTGGGATGTTTGGGATATTTTGAAAACTGGTGGGAGGTTTGGGACAAATGTGACCAAATGCCGCTTTCAGTATTTGGCATATGTTGGGTATAAAATGTCGTAATTTAAAACTGCGAATACGTGCTGAGAGCCAGAATTTGGCTCCAAAATATTGCTCAGGCCTCGATATTGGGATGTTTGGGATATTTTGAAAACTGCAGGGGGGGATTGGGACAAATGTGACCAAACGCCGCTTTCAGTACTTGGCATATGTTGGGTATAAAAAGTCGTAATATCAAACTGCAAATACAGGTAAAGAGCCAGAATTTGGCTCCAAAATATGGCTCAGGCCTCAAAATTTGGATGTTCAGGATATTTTGAAATCTGCAAGGGGGATTGCGACAAATGTGACTAAACGCCGCTTTCAGTACTTGGCATATGTTGGGTATAAAAAGTCATAATATCAATCTGCGAATACGTGCAGAGAGCCTGAATTTGGCTCCGAAATATGGCTCAGGCCTCGATATTGGGATGTTTGGGATATTTTGAAAACTGCAGGGGAGTTTGTTCAAAATGTGACCAAACGCCGCCTTCAGTACTTGGCATATGTTGGGAATAAAAAAGTCGTAATTTCAAACTGCGAATACGTACAAAGAGCCAGAATTTGGCTCAAAAAAATGGCTCAGGGCCTCGAAATTGGGATATTTGGGATTTTTGAAAACTGCAGGGGAGTTTTGCAAAATGTGACTCACTGCCGCTTTCAGGACTTGGCATATGTTGGGTATAAAAAGTCGTAATTTAAAACTGAGAATACGTGCAGAGAGCCTGAATTTGGCTCCAAAATATGGCTCAGGCCTCGAAATTGAGAAGTTTTGGATATTTTGAAAACTGCAGGGGAGTTTATGCAAAATGTGACTCACTGCCGCTTTCAGCACTTGGCATATTTTGGGTATAAAAAGTCGTAATAACAAACTGCAAATACGTGCAGAGAGCCAGAATTTGGCTCCAAAATATGGCTCAGGCCTCGATATTGGGATGTTTGGGATATTTTGAAAACTGCAGGGAGGTTTGGGACAAATGTGACCAAACGCCGCTTTCAGTAATTCGTATATGTTGGGTATAAAAAAGTCGTAATTTCAAACTGCGAATACGTGCAGAGCCAGAATTTGGCCCCAAAATATTGCTCAGGTCCCGAAATTGGGATGTTTGGGATGTTTTGAAAACTGCAGGGGAGTTTGTGCAAAGTGTGACTCACTGCCGCTTTCAGTACTTGGCATATGTTGGGTATAAAAAGTCGTAATATCAAATTGCGAATACGTCCAGAGAGCCAGAATTTGGCTCCAAAATATGGCTCAGGCCTCGAAATTGGGATGTTTGGATATTTTGAAAACTGCATGGGGGTTTGGGACAAATATGACCAAACGCCGCTTTCAGTACCTGGCATATGTTGGGTTTAAAAAGTCGTAATTTCAAATTGCGATTACATGCATAGAGCTAGAATTTGGCTCCAAAATATGGCTCAGGCCTCGAAATTGGGATGTTTGGGATATTTTAAAACTGCAGGGAGGTTTGGGACAAATTGACCAAACGCCACTTTCAGCACTTGGCATACGTTGGGTATAAAAAAGTCGTAATTTCAAACTGCGAATACGTGCAGAGAGCCAGAATTTGGCTCCAAAATATGGCTCAGGCCTCAAAATTGGGATGTTTGGGATATTTTGAAAACTGCAGGGGAGCTTGTGCAAAATGTAACTCACTGCCGCTTCCAGTACTTGGCATATGTTGGGTATAAAATGTCGTAATATCAAACTGCGAATACGTACAGAGAGCCAGAATTTGGCTCCAAAATATGGCTCAGGCCTCGAAATTGGGATATTTTGAAAACTGCAGGAAGATTTGGGACAAATGTGACCAAACGCCGCTTTCAGTAGTTGGCATATGTTGGGTATAAAAAAGTCGCAATTTCATACTGCGAATACGTGCAGAGAGCCTGAATTTGGCTCCAAAATATGGCTCAGGCCTCGAAATTGGGATGTTTGTGATATTTTGAATACTGCAGGGGGGATTGGGACAAATGTGTCCAAACGCCGCTTTCAGCACTTGGCATATGTTGGGTATAAAAAAGTCGCAATTCCAAACTGCGAATACGTGCATAGAGCTAGTATTTGGCTCCAAAATATGGCTCAGGCCTCGAAATTGGCATATTTGGGATATTTTGAAAACTGGAGGGGAGTTTGTCCCAAATGTGACTTACTGCCGCTTTCAAGACTTGGCATATGTTGGGTATAAAAAGTCGTAATTTCGAACTGGAAATACGTGCAGAGAGCCAGAATTTGGCTCCAAAATATGACTCAGGCCTCGAAATAGGGAAGTTTGGGATATTTTGAAAATTGCAGGGGAGTTTGGGAGAAATATGACCAAACGCCGCTTTCAGTACTTGGCATATGTTGGGTATAAAAAAGTGGCAATTTCAAACTGCGAAAACGTGCAGAGAGCCAGAATTTGGCTCCAAAATATGGCTCATGCCTCGAAATTGGGATATTTGGGATATTTTGAAAACTGCAGGGGAGTTTGTGCAAAATGTGACTCACTGCCGCTTTCAAGACTTGGCATATGTTGGGTATAAAAAAGTCGTAATTTCAAACTGCGAATACTTGCAGAGAGCCAGAATTTGGGTACAAAATATGGCTCAGCCCTCGAAATTGGGATGTTTTGGATATTTTGAAAACTGCAGAGGAGTTTGTGCAAAATGTGACTCACCGCCGCTTTCAGGACTAGGCATATGTTGGGTATAAAAAGTCGTAATATCAAACTGCGAATACGTTCATAGAGCCAGAATTTGGCTCCAAAATATGGCTCAGGCCTCGAAATTGGGATGTTTGGGATATTTTGAAAACTGGTGGGAGGTTTGGGGCAAATGTGACCAAACGCCGCTTTCAGTATTTGGCATATGTTGGGTATAAAAAGTCGTAATTTAAAACTGCGAATACGTGCTGAGAGCCAGAATTTGGCTCCAAAATATTGCTCAGGCCTCGATACTGGGATGTTTGGGATATTTTGAAAACTGCAGGGGGGATTGGGACAAATGTGACCAAACACCGCTTTCAGTACTTGGCATATGTTGGGTATAAAAAGTCAAAATATCAAACTGCGAATACATGTAAAGAGCCAGAATTTGGCTCCAAAATATAGCTCAGGCCTCAAAATTTGGATGTTCGGGATATTTTGAAATCTGCAATGGGGATTGGGACAAATGTGACTAAACGCCGCTTTCAGTACTTGGCATATGTTGGGTATAAAAAGTCATAATATCAATCTGCGAATACGTGCAGAGAGCCAGAATTTGGCTCCGAAATATGGCTCAGGCCTCGATATTGGGATGTTTGGGATATTTTGAAAACTGCAGGGGAGTTTGTTCAAAATGTGACCAAACGCCGCCTTCAGTACTTGGCATATGTTGGGTATAAAAAAGTCGTAATTTCAAACTGCGAATACGTACAAAGAGCCAGAATTTGGCTCAAAAATATGGCTCAGGGCCTCGAAATTGGGATATTTGGGATTTTTGAAAACTGCAGGGGAGTTTGTGCAAAATGTGACTCACTGCCGCTTTCATGACTTGGCATATGTTGGGTATAAAAAGTCGTAATTTAAAACTGCGAATACGTGCAGAGAGCCTGAATTTGGCTCCAAAATATGGCTCAGGCCTCGAAATTGGGAAGTTTTGGATATTTTGAAAACTGCTGGGGAGTTTATGCAAAATGTGACTCACTGCCGCTTTCAGCACTTGGCATGTTTTGGGTATAAAAAGTCGTAATAACAAACTGCAAATACGTGCAGAGAGCCAGAATTTGGCTCCAAAATATGGCTCAGGCCTCGATAATGGGATGTTTGGGATATTTTGAAAACTGCAGGGAGGTTTGGGACAAATGTGACCAAACGCCGCTTTCAGTAATTCACATATGTTGGGTATAAAAAAGACGTAATTTCAAACTGCGAATACGTGCAGAGCCAGAATTTGGCCCCAAAAAATTGCTCAGGTCCCGAAATTGGGATGTTTGGGATGTTTTGAAAACTGCAGGGGAGTTTGTGCAAAGTGTGACTCACTGCCGCTTTCAGTACTTGGCATATGTTGGGTATAAAAGGTCGTAATATCAAACTGCGAATACGTCCAGAGAGCCAGAATTTGGCTCCAAAATATGGCTCAGGCCTCGAAATTGGGATGTTTTGGATATTTTGAAAACTGCATGGGGGTTTGGGACAAATATGACCAAACGCCGCTTTCAGTACTTGGCATATGTTGGGTTTAAAAAGTCGTAATTTCAAATTGCGAATACATGCATAGAGCCAAAATTTGGCTCCAAAATATGGCTCAGGCTTCGAAATTGGGATGTTTGGGATATTTTGAAAACTGGTGGGAGGTTTGGGACAAATGTGACCAAACGCCGCTTTCAGTATTTGGCATATGTTGGGTATAAAAAGTCGTAATTTAAAACTGCGAATACGTGCTGAGAGCCAGAATTTGGCTCCAAAATATTGCTCAGGCCTCGAAATTGGGATGTTTGGGATATTTTGAAAACTGGAGGGAGGTTTGGGACAAATGTGACCAAACGCCGCTTTCAGTACTTGGCATATGTTGGGTATAAAAAGTTGTAATTTAAAACTGCGAATACGTACAGAGAGCCTGAATTTGGCTCCAAAATATGGCTCAGGCCTCGAAATTGGGATGTTTGGGATATTTGGAAAACTGCAGGGGAGTTTGTGCAAAATGTGACTCACCGCCGCTTTCAGGACTTGGCATATGTTGGGTATAAAAATTCGTAATATCAAACTGCGAATACGTGCATAGAGCCAGAATTTGGCTCCAAAATATGGCTCAGGCCTCGAAATTGGGATGTTTGGGATATTTTGAAAACTGGTGGGTGGTTTGGGACAAATGTGACCAAACGCCGCTTTCAGTATTTGGCAAATGTTGGGTATAAAAAGTCGTAATTTAAAACTGCGAATACGTGCTGAGAGTCAGAATTTGGCTCCAAAATATTGCTCAGGCCTCGATATTGGGATGTTTGGGATATTTTGAAAACTGCAGGGGGGATTGGGACAAATGTGACCAAACGCCGCTTTCAGAACTTGGCATATGTTGGGTATAAAAAGTCGTAATATCAAGCTGCGAATACATGTAAAGAGCCAGAATTTGGCTCCAAAATATGGCTCAGGCGTCAAAATTTGGATGTTCGGGATATTTTGAAATCTGTAAGGGGGATTGCGACAAATGTGACTAAACGCCGCTTTCAGTACTTGGCATATGTTGGGTATAAAAATCTTAATATCAATCTGCGAATACGTGCAGAGAGCCAGAATTTGGCTCCGAAATATGGCTCAGGCCTCGATATTGGGATGTTTGGGATATTTTGAAAACTGCAGGGGAGTTTGTTCAAAATGTGACCAAACGCCACCTTCAGTACTTGGCATATGTTGGGTATAAAAAGTTCTAATTTAAAACTGCGAATACGTACAGAGAGCCTGAATTTGGCTCCAAAAAATGGCTCAGGCCTCGAAATTGGGATGTTTGGGATATTTGGAAAACTGCAGGGGAGTTTGTGCAAAATGTGACTCACTGCCGCGTCAAATATTTGTCATATGTTGCGTATAAAAAGTTCTAATATCAAACTGCGAATACATGCAGAGAGCCAGAAATTGGCTCCAAAATATGGCTCAGGCCTCGAAATTGGGATATTTTGGATATTTCGAAAGCTGCAGGGGAGTTTGTGCAAAATGTGACTCACTGCCACTTTCAGTACTTGGCATATGTTGGGTATAAAAAGTCTTAATATCAATCTGCGAATACGTGCAGAGAGGCAGAATTTGGCTCCAAAATATGGCTCAGGCTTCGATATTGGAATGTTTGGGATATTTTGAAAACTGCAGGAAAGTTAGCGACAAATGTGACCAAACGCCGCTTTCAGTACTTGGCATATGTTGGGTATAAAAACTCGTAATATCAGACTGCGAATACGTGCAGAGAGCCTGAATTTGGCTTTAAAATATGGCTCAGGCTTCGAAATTGGGGTGTTTGGGATATTTTGAAAACTGCAGGGGAGTTTGTGCAAAATGTGACTCATTGCCGCTTTCAGTACTTTGCATATGTTGGGTATAATAAGTTGTAATTTAAGCGAATACGTGCAGAAAGCCAGAATTTGGCTCCAAAATATGGCTCAGGCTTCGATATTGGAATGTTTGGGATATTTTGAAAACTGCAGGAAAGTTAGCGACAAATGTGACCAAACGCCGCTTTCAGTACTTGGCACATGTTGGGTATAAAAAGTCGTAATATCAAACTACGAATACATGTAGAGAGCCAGAATTTGGTTCCAAAATATGGCTCAGGCCTGAAAATTTGGATGTTTGGGATATTTTGAAATCTGCAAGGGGGATTGGGACAAATGTAACTAAATGCTGCTTTCAGTACTTGGCATATGTTGGGTATAAAAAGTCATAATATCAATCTGCGAATACGTGCAGAGAGCAAGAATTTGGCTGCGAAATATGGCTCAGGCCTCGATATTGGGATGTTTGGGATATTTTGAAAACTGCAGGGGAGTTTGTTCAAAATGTGACCAAACGCCGCCTTCAGTACTTTGCATATGTTGGGTATAAAAAAGTCGTAATTTCAAACTGCGAATACGTTCAGAGAGCCAGAATTTGGGTACAAAATATGGCTCAGGCCTCGAAATTGGGATATTTGGGATATTTTGAAAATTGGAGGGGAGTTTGTGCCAAATGTGACTCACTGCCGCTTTCAAGACTTGGCATATGTTGGGTATAAAAAGTCGTAATTTCAAACTGGAAATACGTGCAGAGAGTCAGAATTTGGCTCCAAAATATGACTCAGGCCTCGAAATTGGGAAGTTTGGGATATTTTAAAAATTGCAGGGGAGTTTGGGAGAAATATGACCAAACGCCGCTTTCAGTACTTCGCATATGTTGGGTATAAAAAAATTCGTAATTTCAAACTGCGAATACGTGCAGAGAGCCAGAATTTGGGTACAAAATATGGCTCAGGCCTCGAAATTGGGATGTTTTGGATATTTTGAAAACTGCAGGGGAGTTTGTGCAAAATGTGACTCACTGCCGCTTTCAGGACTTGGCATATGTTGGGTATAAAAAGTCGTAATATCAAACTGCGAATACGTGCATAGAGCCAGAATTTGACTCCAAAATATGGCTCAGGCCTCGAAATTGGGATGTTTGGGGTATTTTGAAAACTGGAGGGAGGTTTGGGACAAATGTGACCAAACGCCGCTTTCAGTACTTGGCATATGTTGGGTATAAAAAGTTGTAATTTTAAACTGCGAAAACGTACAGAGAGCCTGAATTTAGCTCCATATTATGGCTCAGGCCTCAAAATTGGGATGTTTGGGATATTTTGAAAACTGCAGGGGAGTTTGTGCAAAATGTGACTCACTGACGCGTCAAGTACTTGGCATATGTTTTGTATAAAAAGTTCTAATATCAAACTGCGAATACGTGCAGAGAGCCAGAATTTAGCTCCAAAATATGGCTCAGGCCTCGAAATTGGGATATTAGGGATATTTCGAAAACTGCAGGAAGGTTTGGGACAAATGTGACCAAACGCCGCTTTCAGTAGTTGGCATATGTTGGGTATAAAAAAGTCGCAATTTCATACTGCGAATATGTGCAGAGAGCCAGAATTTGGCTCCAAAATATGGCTCTGGCCTCGAAATTGGAATGTTTGTGATATTTTTAAAATTGGAGGGAGGTTTGTGACAAATATGACCAAACGCCGCTTTCACTACTTGGCATATGTTGGGTATAAAAATTTGTAATCTAAAACTGCGAATACGTGCAGAGAGCCAGAATTTAGCTCAAAAATATGGCTTAGGCCTCGAAATTGAGATATTTCGAAAACTGTAGGGGAGTTTGTGCAAAATGTGAATCACTGCCGCTTTCAAGACTTGGCATATGTTGGGTATAAAAATTCGTAACTTAAAACTGCGAATACGTACAGAGAGCCAGAATTTGGCTCCAAAATATGGCTCAGGCCTCGAAATTGGGATATTTGGGATATTTTGAAAACTGGAGGGGAGTTAGTGCAAAATGTGACTCTGCCGCTTTCAGTACTTGGCATATGTTGGGAATAAAATTCGTAATATCAAACTGCGAATACATGCAGAGAGCCAGAATTTGTCTCCAAAATATGGCTCAGGTCTCGATATTGGGATGTTTGGGATATTTTGAAAACTGCAAGAAGGTTTGGGACAAATGTGACCAAACGCCGCTTTCAGTACTTCGCATATGTTGGGTATAAAAAAGTCGTAATTTCAAACTGCGAATACGTGCTGAGAGCCAGAATTTGGGTCCAAAATATGGCTCAGGCCTCGAAATTGGGATGTTTTGGATATTTTAAAAACTGCAGGGGAGTTTGTGCAAAATGTGACCCTGCCGCTTTCAGGACTTAGCATATGTTGGGTATAAAAATTCGTAATATCAAACTGCGAATACGTGCATAGAGCCGGAATTTGGCTCCAAAATATGGCTCAGGCCTCGAAATTGGGATATTTGGGATTTTTGAAAACTGCAGGGGAGTTTTGCAAAATGTGACTCACTGCCGCTTTCAGGACTTGGCATATGTTGGGTATAAAAAGTCGTAATTTAAAACTGCGAATACGTGCTGAGAGCCAGAATTTGGCTCCAAAATATTGCTCAGGCCTCGAAATTGGGACATTAGGGATATTTTGAAAACTGAAGGGGTGTTGGGGACAAATTTGACCAAACGCCGCTTTCAGTACTTGGCATATGTTGGGTATAAAAAGTTGTAATTTCAAACAGCGAATACGTACAGAGAGCCTGAATTTGGCTCCAAAATATGGATCAGGCCTCGAAATTGGGTTGTTTAGGATATTTGGAAAACTGAAGGTGAGTTTGTGCAAAATGTGACTCACTGCCGCGTCAAGTACTTGGCATATGTTGGGTATAAGAAGTCGTAATATCAAACTGCGAATACGTGCAGAGAGCCAGAATTTGGCTCCAAAATATAGCTCAGGCCTCGAAATTGGGATGTTTGTGATATTTTGAAAATTGGAGGGAGTTTTGGGACAAATGTGACCAAACGCTGCTCTCACTACTTGGCATATGTTGGATATATAAAGTCGTAACTTAAAACTGCGAATACGTGCAGAGAGCCAGAATTTGGCTCCAAATTATGGCTTAGGCCTCGAAATTGAGATATTCGGGATATTTCGAAAACTGGAGGGAGGTTTGGGACAAATGTGACCATGCGCCGCTTTCAGTACTTTGCATATGTTGGGTATAAAAAGTTGTAATTTCAAACAGCGAATACGTACAGAGAGCCTGAATTTGGCTCCAAAATATGGCTCATGCCTCGAAATTGGGATATTTGGGATATTTTGAAAACTGGAGGGGAGTTTGTGCAAAATGTGACTCACTGACGCTTTCAGTACTTGGCATATGTTGGGTATAAAATTCGTAATATCAAACTGCGAATACATGCAGAGAGCCAGAATTTGGCTCCAAAATATGGCTCAGGCCTCGAAATTGGGATGTTTTGGATATTTTGAAAACTGCAGGGGAGTTTGTGCAAAATGTGACTCACCGCCGCTTTCAGGACTTAGCATATGTTGGGTATAAAAAGTCGTAATATCAAACTGCGAAGACGTGCATAGAGCCAGAATTTGGCTCCAAAATATGGCTCAGGCCTCGAAATTGGGATGTTTGGGAAACTTTGAAAACTGGTGGGAGGTTTGGGACAAATGTGACCAAACGCAGCTTTCAGTACTTGGCATATGTTGGGTATAAAAAGTCGTAATTTAAAACTGCGAATACGTGCTGAGAGCCAGAATTTGGGTCCAAAATATTGCTCAGGCCTCAAAATTGGGATATTAGGGATATTTTGAAAACTGAATGGGTGTTGGGGACAAATTTGACCAAACGCCGCTTTCAGTACTTGGCATATGTTGGGTATAAAAAGTTGTAATTTCAAATAGCGAATAAGTACAGAGAGCCTGAATTTGGCTCCAAAATATGGCTCAGGCCTCGAAATTGGGATGTTTGGGATATTTTGAAAACTGAAGGGGAGTTTTGGGACAAATGTGACCAAACGCTGCTTTCACTACTTGGCATATGTTGGATATATAAAGTCGTAACTTAAAACTACGAATACGTGCAGAGAGCCAGAATTTGGCTCCAAAATATGGCTTAGGCCTCGAAATTGAGATATTCGGGATATTTCGAAAACTGGAGGGAGGTTTGGGACAAATGTGACCAAACGCCGCTTTCAGTACTTTGCATATGTTGGGTATAAAAAGTCGTAATTTCAAATTGCGAATACATGCATAGAGCTAGAATTTGGTTTTCAAAATATGGCTCAGGCCTCGAAATTGGGAAGTTTTGGATATTTTGAAAACTGCAGGGGAGTTTATGCAAAATGTGACTCACTGCCGCTTTCAGTACTTGGCATATGTTGGGTATAAAAAGTCGTAATAACAAACTGCGAATACGTGCAGAGAACCAGAATTTGGCTCCAAAATATGGCTCAGGCCTCGATATTGGGATGTTTGGGATATTTTGAAAACTGCAGGGAGGTTTGGGACAAATGTGACCAAACGCCGCTTTCAGTACTTGGCATATGTTGGATAAAAAAAGTCGTAATTTCAAACTGCGAATACGTGCAGAGAGCCTGAATTTGGGTCCAAAATATGGCTCAGGCCTCGAAATTGGGATGTTTTGGATATTTTGAAAACTGCAGGGGAGTTTGGGACAAATATGACCAAACGCCGCTTTCAGTACTTGGCATTTGTTGGGTTTAAAAAGTCGTAATATCAAATTGCGAATACATGCATAGAGCTAGAATTTGGTTTTCAAAATATGGCTCAGGCCTCGAAATTGGGATGTTTGGGATATTTTAAAACTGCAGGGAGGTTTGGGACAAATTGATCAAACTCCGCTTTCAGTATTTGGGATATGTTGGGTATAAAAAGTCGTAATTTCAAACTGCGAATACGTGCAGAGAGCCAGAATTTGGCTCCAGAATATTGCTCAGGCCTCGAAATTGGGAAGTTTGGGATATTTTGAAAACTGCAGGGGAGTTTGTGCAAAATGTGACTCACTGCCGCTCTCAAGACTTGGCATATGTTGGGTATAAAAAGTCGTAATTTCATACTGGAAATACGTGCAGAGAGCCAGAATTTGGCTCCAAAATATGACTCAGGCCTCGAAATTGGGAAGTTTGGGATATTTTGAAAATTGCAGGGGAGTTTGGGACAAATATGACCAAACGCCGCTTTCAGTACTTGGCATATGTTGGGTAGAAAAAAGTCGTAATTTCAAGCTGTGAATACGTGCAGAGAGCCAGAATTTGACTCCGAAATATGGTTCATGCCTCGAAATTGGAATATTTAGGATATTTTGAAAACTGCAGGGGAGTTTGAGCAAAATGTGACTCACTGCCGCTTTCAGTACTTGGCATATGTTGGGTATAAAATTTGTAATATCAAACTGCGAATACGTGCAGATAGCCAGAATTTGGCTCCAAAATATGGCTCAGGCCTCGAAATGGGGATGTTTGGGATATTTTGAAAACTGGAGGGAGGTTTGGGACAAATGTGACCAAACGCCGCTTTCAGTACTTGGCATATGTTGGGTATAAAAAGTTGTAATTTTAAACTGCGAATACGTACAGAGAGCCTGAATTTGGCTCCAAAATATGGCTCAGGCCTCGAAATTGGGATGTTTGGGATATTTGGAAAACTGCAGGGGAGTTTGTGCAAAATGTGACTCACAGCCGCTTTCAGGACTTGGCATATGTTGGGTATAAAAAGTCGTAATATCAAACTGCGAATACATGCATAGAGCCAGAATTTGGCTCCAAAATATGGCTCAGGCCTCGAAATTGGGATGTTTGGGATATTTTGAAAACTGTTGGGAGGTTTGGGACAAATGTGACCAAACGCCGCTTTCAGTATTTGGCATATGTAGGGTATAAAAAGTTGTAATTTAAAACTGCGAATACGTGCTGAGAGCCAGAATTTGGCTCCAAAATATTGCTTAGGCCTCGATATTGGGATGTTTGGGATATTTTGTAAACTGCAGGGGGGATTGGGACAAATGTGACCAAACGCCGCTTTCAGTACTTGGCATATGTTGGGAATAAAAAGTCGTAATATCAAACTGCGAATACATGTAAAGAGCCAGAATTTGGCTCCAAAATATGGCTCAGTCCTCAAAATTTGGATGTTCGGGATATTTTGAAATCTGCAAGGGGGATTGGGACAAATGCGACTCAACGCCGCTTTCAGTACTTGGCATATGTTGGGTATAAAAAGTCATAATATCAATCTGCGAATACGTGCAGAGAGCCAGAATTTGGCTCCGAAATATGGCTCAGGCCTCGATATTGGGATGTTTGGGATATTTTGAAAACTGCAGGGGAGTTTGTTCAAAATGTGACCAAACTCCGCCTTCAGTACTTGGCATATGTTGGGTATAAAAATGTCGTAATTTCAAACTGCGAATACGTACAAAGAGCCAGAATTTGGCTAAAAAATATGGCTCAAGGCCTCGAAATTGGGATATATGGGATTTTTGAAAACTGCAGGGGAGTTTGTGCAAAATGTGACTCACTGCCGCTTTCAGGACTTGGCATATGTTGGGTATAAAAAGTCGTAATTTAAAACTGCGAATACGTGCAGAGAGCCTGAATCTGGCTCCAAAATATGGCTCGGGCCTCGAAATTAGGAAGTTTTGGATATTTTGAAAACTGCAGGGGAGTTTATGCAAAATGTGACTCACTGCCGCTTTCAGCACTTGGCATATTTTGGGTATAAAAAGTCGTAATAACAAACTGCAAATACGTGTAGAGAGCCCGAATTTGGCTCCAAAATATGGCTCAGGCCTCGATATTGGGATGTTTGGGATATTTTGAAAACTGCAGGGAGGTTTGGGACAAATGTGACCAAACGCCGCTTTCAGTAATTCGCATATGTTGGGGATAAAAAAGTCGTAATTTCAAACTGCGAATACGTGCAGAGCCAGAATTTGGCCCCAAAATACTGCTCAGGTCCCGAAATTGGGATGTTTGGGATGTTTTGAAAACTGCAGAGGGAGTTTGTGCAAAGTGTGACTCACTGCCGCTTTCAGTACTTGGCATATGTTGGGTATAAAAAGTCGTAATATCAAACTGCGAATACGTCCAGAGAGCCAGAATTTGGCTCCAAAATATGGCTCAGGCCTCGAAATTGGGATGTTTTGGATATTTTGAAAACTGCATGGGGGTTTGGGACAAATATGACCAAACGCCGCTTTCAGTACTTGGCATATGTTGGGTTTAAAAAGTCGTAATTTCAAATTGCGAATACATGCATAGAGCTAGAATTTGGCTCCAAAATATGGCTCAGGCCTCGAAATTGGGATGTTTGGGATATTTTAAAACTGCAGGGAGGTTTGGGACAAATTGACCAAACGCCACTTTCAGTACTTGGCATATGTTGGGTATAAAAAAGTCGTAATTTCAAACTGCGAATACGTGCAGAGATCCAGAATTTGGCTCCAAAATATGGCTCAGGCCTCAAAATTGGGATGTTTGGGATATTTTGAAAACTGCAGGGGAGCTTGTGCAAAATGTGACTCACTGCCGCTTCCAGTACTTGGCATATGTTGGGTATAAAATGTCGTATTATCAAACTGCGAATACGTACAGAGAGCCAGAATTTGGCTCCAAAATATGGCTCAGGCCTCGAAATTGGGATATTTGAGATATTTTGAAAACTGAAGGAAGATTTGGGACAAATGTGACCAAACGCCGCTTTCAGTAGTGGGCATATGTTGGGTATAAAAAAGTCGCAATTTCATACTGCGAATACGTGCAGAGAGCCTGAATTTGGCTCCAAAATATGGCTCAGGCCTCGAAATTGGGATGTTTGTGATATTTTGAATACTGCAGGGGGGATTGGGACAAGTGTGTCCAAACGCCGCTTTCAGCACTTGGCATATGTTGGGTATAAAAAAGTCGCAATTCCAAACTGCGAATACGTGCATAGAGCCAGTATTTGGCTCCAAAATATGGCTCAGGCCTCGAAATTGGCATATTTGGGATATTTTGAAAACTGGAGGGGAGTTTGTGCCAAATGTGACTCGCTGCCGCTTTAAAGACTTGGCATATGTTGGGTATAAAAAGTCGTAATTTCAAACTGGAAATACGTGCAGAGAGCCAGAATTTGGCTCCAAAATTTGACTCAGGCCTCGAAATTGGGAAGTTTGGGATATTTTGAAAATTGCAGGGGAGTTTGGGAGAAATATGACCAAACGCCGCTTTCAGTACTTGGCATATGTTGGGTATAAAAAAGTCGTAATTTCAAACTGCGAATACGTGCAGAGAGCCAGAATTTGGGTACAAAATATGGCTCAGGCCTCGAAATTGGGATGTTTGGGATATTTTGAAAACTGCAGGAAGGTTTGGGACAAATGTGACCAAACGCCTCTTTCAGTACTTCGCATATGTTGGGTATAAAAAAGTCGTAATTTCAAACTGCGAATACGTGCAGAGAGCCAGAATTTGGGTACAAAATATGGCTCAGGCCTCGAAATTGGGATGTTTTGGATATTTTGAAAACTGCAGGGGAGTTTGTGCAAAATGTGACTCACCGCCGCTTTCAGGACTTTGCATATGTTGGGTATAAAAAGTCGTAATATCAAACTGCGAATACGTGCATAGAGCCAGAATTTGGCTCCAAAATATGGCTCAGGCCTCGAAATTGGGATGTTTGGGATATTTTGAAAACTGGTGGGAGGTTTGGGGTAAATGTGACCAAACGCCGCTTTCAGTATTTGGCATATGTTGGGTATAAAAAGTCGTAATATAAAACTGCAAATACGTGCTGAGAGCCAGAATTGGACTCCAAAATATTGCTCAGGCCTCGAAATTGGGATGTTTGGGATATTTTGAAAACTGGAGGGAGGTTTGGGACAAATGTGACCATACGCCGCTTTCAGTACTTGGCATATGTTGGGTATAAAAAGTTGTAATTTAAAACTGCGAATACGTATAGAGAGCCTGAATTTGGCTCCAAAATATGGCTCAGGCCTCGAAATTGGGATGTTTGGGATATTTTGAAAACTGCATGGGGGTTTGGGACAAATATGACCAAACGCCGCTTTCAGTAATTGGCATATGTTGGGTTTAAAAAGTCGTAATTTCATATTGCGAATACATGCATAGAGCTAGAATTTGGCTCCAAAATATGGCTTAGGCCTCGAAATTGGGATGTTTGGGATATTTTAAAACTGCAGGGAGGTTTGGGACAAATTGACCAAACGCCACTTTCAGTACTTGGCATATGTTGGGTATAAAAAAAGTCGTAATTTCAAACTACGAATACGTGCAGAGAGCCAGAATTTGGCTCGAAAATATGGCTCAGGCCTCAAAATTGGGATGTTTGGGATATTTTGAAAACTGCAGGGGAGCTTGTGCAAAATGTGACTCACCGCGGCTTTCAGGACTTGGCATATGTTGGGTATAAAAAGTCGTAATATCAAACTGCGAATACGTGCATAGAGCCAGAATTTGGCTCCAAAATATGGCTCAGGCCTCGAAATTGGGATGTTTGGGATATTTTTAAAACTAGTGGGAGGTTTGGGACAAATGTGACCAAACGCCGCTTTCAGTACTTGGCATATGTTGGGTATAAAAAGTTGTAATTTAAAACTGCGAATACGTACAGAGAGCCTGAATTTGGCTCCAAAATATGGCTCAGGCATCGAAATTGGGATGTTTGGGATATTTTGAAAACTGCATGGGGGTTTGGGACAAATATGACCAAACACCGCTTTCAGTACTTGGCATATGTTGGGTTTAAAAAGTCGTAATTTCAAATTGCGAATACATGCATAGAGCTAGAATTTGGCTCCAAAACATGGCTCAGGCCTCGAAATTGGGATGTTTGGGATATTTTGAAAACTGCAGGGGAGCTTGTGCAAAATGTGACTCACTGCCGCTTCCAGTACTTGGCATATGTTGGGTATAAAATGTCGTAATATCAAACTGCGAATACGTACAGAGAGCCAGAATTTGGCTCCAAAATATGGCTCAGGCCTCGAAATTGGGATATTTGAGATATTTTGAAAACTGTAGGAAGATTTGGGACAAATGTGACCAAACGCCGCTTTCAGTAGTGGGCATATGTTGGGTATAAAAAAGTCGCAATTTCATACTGCGAATACGTGCAGAGAGCCTGAATTTGGCTCCAAAATATGGCTCAGGCCTCGAAATTGGGATGTTTGTGATATTTTGAATACTGCAGGGGGGATTGGGACAAATGTGTCCAAACGCCGCTTTCAGCACTTGGCATATGTTGGGTATAAAAAAGTCGCAATTCCAAACTGCGAATACGTGCATAGAGCCAGTATTTGGCTCCAAAATATGGCTCAGGCCTCGAAATTGGCATATTTGGGATATTTTGAAAACTGGAGGGGAGTTTGTGCCAAATGTGACTCACTGCCGCTTTCAAGACTTGGCATATGTTGGGTATAAAAAGTCGTAATTTCAAACTGGAAATACGTGCAGAGAGCCAGAATTTGGCTCCAAAATATGACTCAGGCCTCGAAATTGGGAAGTTTGGGATATTTTGAAAATTGCAGGGGAGTTTGGGAGAAATATGACCAAACGCCGCTTTCAGTACTTGGTATATGTTGGGTAAAAAAAAGTGGCAATTTCAAACTGCGAAAACTTGCAGAGAGCCAGAATTTGGCTCCAAAATATGGTTCATGCCTCGAAATTGGGATATTTGGGATATTTTGAAAACTGCAGGGGAGTTTGTGCAAAATGTGACTCACTGCCGCTTTCAGTACTTGGCATATGTTGGGTATAAAATTCGTAATATCAAACTGCGAATACGTGCAGAGAGCCAGAATTTGGCTCCAAAATATGGCTCAGGCCTCGATATTGGGATGTTTGGGATATTTTGAAAACTGCAGGAAGGTTTGGGACAAATGTGACCAAACGCCTCTTTCAGTACTTCGCATATGTTGGGTATAAAAAAGTCGTAATTTCAAACTGCGAATACGTGCAGAGAGCCAGAATTTGGGTACAAAATATGGCTCAGGCCTCGAAATTGGATTGTTTTGGATATTTTGAAAACTGCAGGGGAGTTTGTGCAAAATGTGACTCACCGCCAATTCAGGACTTGGCATATGTTGGGTATAAAAAGTCGTAATATCAAACTGCGAATACGTGCATAGAGCCAGAATTTGGCTCCAAAATATGGCTCAGGCCTCGAAATTGGGATGTTTGGGATATTTTGAAAACTGGTGGGAGGTTTGGGACAAATGTGACCAAACGCCGCTTTCAGTATTTGGCATATGTTGGGTATAAAAAGTCGTAATATAAAACTGCGAATACGTGCTGAGAGCCAGAATTTGGCTCCAAAATATTGCTCAGGCCTCGAAATTGGGATGTTTGGGATATTTTGAAAACTGGAGGGAGGTTTGTGACAAATGTGACCAAACGCCGCTTTCAGTACTTGGCATATGTTGGGTATAAAAAGTTGTAATTTAAAACTGCGAATACGTACAGAGAGCCTGAATTTGGCTCCAAAATATGGCTCAGGCCTCGAAATTGGGATGTTTGGGATATTTTGAAAACTGCATGGGGGTTTGGGACAAATATGACCAAACGCCGCTTTCAGTACTTGGCATATGTTGGGTTTAAAAAGTCGTAATTTCAAATTGCGAATACATGCATAGAGCTAGAATTTGGCTCCAAAATATGGCTCAGGCCTCGAAATTGGGATGTTTGGGATATTTTAAAACTGCAGGGAGGTTTGGGACAAATTGACCAAATGCCACTTTCAGTACTTGGCATATGTTGGGTATAAAAAAGTCGTAATTTCAAACTGCGAATACGTGCAGAGAGCCAGAATTTGGCTCCAAAATATGGCTCAGGCCTCAAAATTGGGATGTTTGGGATATTTTGAAAACTGCAGGGGAGCTTGTGCAAAATGTGACTCACTGCCGCTTCCAGTACTTGGCATATGTTGGGTATAAAATGTCGTAATATCAAACTGCGAATACGTACAGAGAGCCAGAATTTGGTTCCAAAATATGGCTCAGGCCTCGAAATTGGGATATTTGAGATATTTTGAAAACTGCAGGAAGATTTGGGACAAATGTGACCAAACGCCGCTTTCAGTAGTGGGCATATGTTGGGTATAAAAAAGTCCCAATTTCATACTGCGAATACGTGCAGAGAGCCAGAATTTGGGTACAAAATATGGCTAAGGCCTCGAAATTGGGATGTTTGGGATATTTGGAAAACTGCAAGGGAGTTTGTGCAAAATGTGACTCACCGCCGCTTTCAGGACTTGGCATATGTTGGGTATAAAAAGTCGGAATATCAAACTGCGAATACGTGCATAGAGCCAGAATTTGGCTCCAAAATATGGCTCAGGCCTCGAAATTGGGATTTTTGGGATATTTTGAAAACTGGTGGGAGGTTTGGGACAAATGTTACCAAACGCCGCTTTCAGTATTTGGCATATGTTGGGTATAAAAAGTCGTAATTTAAAACTGCGAATACGTGCTGAGAGCCAGAATTTGGCTCCAAAATATTGCTCAGGCCTCGATATTGGGATGTTTGGGATATTTTGAAAACTGCAGGGGGGATTGGGACAAATGTGACCAAACTCCGCTTTCAGTACTTGGCATATGTTGGGTATAAAAAGTCGTAATATCAAACTGCGAATACATGTAAAGAGCCAGAATTTGGCTCCAAAATATGGCTCAGGCCTCAAAATTTGGATGTTCAGGATATTTTGAAATCTGCAAGGGGGATTGGGACAAATGTGACTAAACGCCGCTTTCAGTACTTGGCATATGTTGGGTATAAAAAGTCATAATATCAATCTGCAAATACGTGCAGAGAAGCCAGAATTTGGCTCCGAAATATGGCTCAGGCCTCGATATTGGGATGTTTGGGATATTTTGAAAACTGCAGGGGAGTTTGTTCAAAATGTGACCAAACGCCGCCTTCAGTACTTGGCATATGTTGGGAATAAAAAAGTCGTAATTTCATATGTTGGGTATAAAAAGTCGTAATTTAAAACTGAGAATACGTGCAGAGAGCCTGAATTTGGCTCCAAAATATGGCTCAGGCCTCGAAATTGAGAAGTTTTGGATATTTTGAAAACTGCAGGGGAGTTTATGCAAAATGTGACTCACTGCCGCTTTCAGCACTTGGCATATTTTGGGTATAAAAAGTCGTAATAACAAACTGCAAATACGTGCAGAGAGCCAGAATTTGGCTCCAAAATATGGCTCAGGCCTCGATATTTGGATGTTTGGGATATTTTGAAAACTGCAGGGAGGTTTGGGACAAATGTGACCAAACGCCGCTTTCAGTAATTCGCATATGTTGGGTATAAAAAAGTCGTAATTTCAAACTGCGAATACGTGCAGAGCCAGAATTTGGCCCCAAAATGTTGCTCAGGTCCCGAAATTGGGATGTTTGGGATGTTTTGAAAACTGCAGGGGAGTTTGTGCAAAGTGTGACTCACTGCCGCTTTCAGTACTTGGCATATGTTGGGTATAAAAAATCGTAATATCAAAATGCGAATACGTCCAGAGAGCCAGAATTTGGCTCCAAAATATGGCTCAGGCCTCGAAATTGGGATGTTTGGATATTTTGAAAACTGCATCGGGGTTTGGGACAAATATGACCAAACGCCGCTTTCAGTACTTGGCATATGTTGGGTTTAAAAAGTCGTAATTTCAAATTGCGAATACATGCATAGAGCTAGAATTTGGCTCCAAAATATGGCTCAGGCCTCGAAATTGGGATGTTTGGGATATTTTAAAACTGCAGGGAGGTTTGGGACAAATTGACCAAATGCCACTTTCAGTACTTGGCATATGTTGGGTATAAAAAAGTCGTAATTTCAAACTGCGAATACGTGCAGAGAGCCAGAATTTGGCTCCAAAATATGGCTCAGGCCTCAAAATTGGGATGTTTGGGATATTTTGAAAACTGCAGGGGAGCTTGTTCAAAATGTGACTCACTGCCGCTTCCAGTACTTGGCATATGTAGGGTCTAAAATGTCGTAATATCAAACTGCGAATACGTACAGAGAGCCAGAATTTGGCTCCAAAATATGGCTCAAGCCTCGAAATTGGGATATTTGAGATGTTTTGAAAACTGCAGGAAGATTTGGGACAAATGTGACCAAACGCCGCTTTCAGTAGTTGGCATATGTTGGGTATAAAAAAGTCGCAATTCCAAACTGCGAATACGTGCATAGAGCCAGTATTTGGCTCCAAAATATGGCTCAGGCCTCGAAATTGGCATATTTGGGATATTTTGAAAACTGGAGGGAAGTTTGTCCCAAATGTGACTCACTGCCGCTTTCAGTACTTGGCATGTGTTGGGTATAAAAAGTCGTAATTTCAAACTGGAAATACGTGCAGAGAGCCAGAATTTGGTTCCAAAATATGACTCAGGCCTCGAAATAGGGAAGTTTGGGATATTTTGAAAATTGCAGGGGAGTTTGGGAGAAATATGACCAAACGCCGCTTTCAGTACTTGGCATATGTTGGGTATAAAAAAGTGGCAATTTCAAACTGCGAAAACGTGCAGAGAGCCAGAATTTGGCTCCAAAATATGGCTCATGCCTCGAAATTGGGATATTTGGGATATTTTGAAAACTGCAGGGGAGTTTGTGCAAAATGTGACTCACTGCCGCTTTCAGTACTTGGCATATGTTGGGTATAAAATTCGTAATACCAAACTGCGAATACGTGCAGAGAGCCAGAATTTGGCTCCAAAATATGGCTCAGGCCTCGATATTGGGATGTTTGGGATATTTTGAAAACTGCAGGAAGGTTTGGGACAAATGTGACCAAACGCCTCTTTCAGTACTTCGCATATGTTGGGTATAAAAAAGTCGTAATTTCAAACTGCGAATACGTGCAGAGAGCTAGAATTTGGGTACAAAATATGGCTCAGGCCTCGAAATTGGGATGTTTTGGATATTTTGAAAACTGCAGAGGAGTTTGTGCAAAATGTGACTCACCGCCGCTTTCAGGACTTGGCATATGTTGGGTATAAAAAGTCGTAATATCAAACTGCGAATACGTTCATAGAGCCAGAATTTGGCTCCAAAATATGGCTCAGGCCTCGAAATTGGGATGTTTGGGATATTTTGAAAACTGGTGGGAGGTTTGGGGCAAATGTGACCAAACGCCGCTTTCAGTATTTGGCATATGTTGGGTATAAAAAGTCGTAATTTAAAACTGCGAATACGTGCTGAGAGCCAGAATTTGGTTCCAAAATATTGCTCAGGCCTCGATATTGGGATGTTTGGGATATTTTGAAAACTGCAGGGGGGATTGGGACAAATGTGACCAAACGCCGCTTTCAGTACTTGGCATATGTTGGGTATAAAAAGTCATAATATCAAACTGCGAATACATGTAAAGAGCCAGAATTTGGCTCCAAAATATGGCTCAGGCCTCAAAATTTGGATGTTCGGGATATTTTGAAATCTGCAATGGGGATTGGGACAAATGTGACTAAACGCCGCTTTCAGTACTTGGCATATGTTGGGTATAAAAAGTCGTAATATCAATCTGCGAATACGTGCAGAGAGCCAGAATTTGGCTCCGAAATATGGCTCAGGCCTCGATATTGGGATGTTTGGGATATTTTGAAAACTGCAGGGGAGTTTGTGCAAAATGTTACTCACTGCCGCTTTCAGGACTTGGTATATGTTGGGTATAAAAAGTCGTAATTTAAATCTGCAAATACGTGCAGAGAGCGTGAATTTGGCTCCAAAATATGGCTCAGGCCTCGAAATTGAGAAGTTTGGGATATTTTGAAAACTGCAGGGGAGTTTATTCAAAATGTGACTCACTGCCGCTTTCAGTACTTGGCATATGTTGGGTATAAAAAGTCATAATAACAAACTGCGAATACGTGCAGAGAGCCAGAATTTGGCTCCACAATATGGCTCAGGCCTCGATATTGGGATGTTTGGGATATTTTGAAAACTGGAGGGAAGTTTGGGACAAATGTGACCAAACGCCGCTTTCAGTAATTCGCATATGTTGGGTATAAAAAAGTCGTAATTTCAAACTGCGAATACGTGCAGAGCCAGAATTTGGCCCCAAAATATTGCTCAGGCCCTGAAATTGGGATGTTTGGGATATTTTGAAAACTGGAGGGGAGTTTGTGCAAAATGTGACTCACTGCCGCTTTCAGTACTTTGCATATGTTGGGTATAAAATTCGTAATATCAAACTGCGAATACGAGCAGAGAGCCAGAATTTGGCTCCAAAATATGGCTCAGGCCTCGATATTGGGATGTTTGGGATATTTTGAAAACTGCAGGAAGGTTTGGGACAAATGTGACCAAACGGTGCTTTCAGTACTAGGCATATGTTGGGTATAAAAAGTTGTAATTTCAAACTGCGAATACGTGCAGAGAGCCAGAATTTGGCTCCAAAATATGGCCCATGCCTTGAAATTGGGATATTTGGGATATTTCGAAAACTGCAGGGGAGTTTGTGCAAAAAGTGACTCACTGTCGCTTTCAGTACTTGGCATATGTTGGGTATAAAAATTCGTAATATCAATCAGCGAATACGTGCAGAGAAGCAGAATTTGGCTCCAAAATATGGCTCAGGCTTCGATATTGGGATGTTTGGGATATTTTGAAAACTGCAGGAAGGTTAGGGACAAATGTGACCAAACGCCGCTTTCAGTACTTGGCATATGTTGGGTATAAAAACTTGTAATATCAAACAGCGAATACGTGCAAAGAGCCTGA
The DNA here is from genome assembly GCF_040958095.1 of Procambarus clarkii. Lineage (NCBI taxonomy): Eukaryota > Metazoa > Arthropoda > Malacostraca > Decapoda > Cambaridae > Procambarus > Procambarus clarkii. Next base: position 28,580,419 of record NC_091217.1, on the reverse strand, counting down.
ATTTGGCTCCAAAATATGGCTCCGGCTTCGAAATTGGGGTGTTTGGGATATTTTGAAAACTGCAGGGGATTTTGTGCAAAATGTGACTCATTGCCGCTTTCAGTACTTTGCATATGTTCGGTATAGTAAGTTGTAATTTCAAACTGCGAATACATGCAGAGAGCCAAAATTTGGCTCCAAAATATGGCTCAGGCCTCGATATTGGGATGTTTGGGATATTTTGAAAACTGCAGGGGGGATTGGGACAAATGTGACCAAACGCCTCTTTCAGTACTTGGCATATGTTGGGTATAAAAAGTCGTAATATCAAACTGCGAATACATGTAGAGAGCCAGAATTTGGCACCAAAATATGGCTCAGGCCTCGAAATTGGGATGTTTGGGATATTTTGAAAACTGGAGGGAGGTTTGGGACATATGTGACCAAACGCCGCTTTCAGTACTTGGCATATGTTGGGTATAAAAAGTTGTAATTTCACACTGCGAATACGTATAGAGAGCCTGAATTGGGATCCAAAATATGGCTCAGGCCTCGAAATTGGAATGTTTGGGATATTTTGAAAACTGCAGGGGGGTTTGGGACAAATGTGACCAAACGCCGCTTTCAGTACTTGGCATATGTTGGGTATAAAAAAAATTGCAATTTCAAACTGCGAATAAGTGCAGAGAGCCAGAATTTGGTTCCAAAATATGGCTAAGGTCTTGAAATTGGGATATTTGGGATATTTCAAAAACTGCAGGGGAGTTTGTGCAAAATGTGACTCACTGGCGCTTTCAGTACTTGGCATATGTTGGGTATAAAAAGTTGTAATATCAATCTGCGAATACGTGCAGAGAGGCAGAATTTGGCTCCAAAATATGGCTCAGGCTTCGATATTGGGATGTTTGGGATATTTTGAAAACTGCAGGAATGTTAGGGACAAATGTGACCAAACGCCGCTTTCAGTACTTGGCATATATTAGGTATAAAAACTCCTAATATCAAACTGAGAATACGTGCAGAGAGCCTGAATTTGGCTTCAAAATATGGCTCCGGCTTCGAAATTGGGGTGTTTGGGATATTTTGAAAACTGCAGGGGAGTTTGTGCAAAATGTGACTCATTGCCGCTTTCAGTACTTTGCATATGTTCGGTATAGTAAGTTGTAATTTCAAACTGCGAATACGTGCAGAGAGCCAGAATTTGGCTCCAAAATATGGCTTAGGCCTCGATATTGGGATGTTTGGGATATTTTGAAAACTGCAGGGGGGATTGGGACAAATGTGACCAAACGCCTCTTTCAGTACTTGGCATATGTTGGGTGTAAATATTCGTAATATCAATCAGCGAATACGTGCAGAGAGGCAGAATTTGGCTCCAAAATATGGCTCAGGCTTCGATATTGGGATGTTTGGGATATTTTGAAAACTGCAGGAAGGTTAGGGACAAATGTGACCAAACGCCGCTTTCAGTACTTGGCATATGTTGGGTATAAAAACTTGTAATATCAAACAGCGAATACGTGCAGAGAGCCTGAATTTGGTTTCAAAATATGGCTCCGGCTTCGAAATTGGGGTGTTTGGGATATTTTGAAAACTGCAGGGGAGTTTGTTCAAAATGTGACTCATTGCCGCTTTCAGTACTTTGCATATGTTCGGTATAGTAAGTTGTAATTTCAAACTGCGAATACGTGCAGAGAGCCAGAATTTGGCTCCAAAATATGGCTTAGGCCTCGATATTGGGATGTTTGGGATATTTTGAAAACTGCAGGGGGGATTGGGACAAATGTGACCAAACGCCTCTTTCAGTACTTGGCATATGTTGGATATAAAAAGTCGTAATATCAAACTGCGAATACATGTAGAGAGCCAGAATTTGGCACCAAAATATGGCTCAGGCCTCGAAATTGGGATGTTTGGGATATTTTGAAAACTGGAGGGAGGTTTGGGACATATGTGACCAAACGCCGCTTTCAGTACTTGGCATATGTTGGGTATAAAAAAATTGCAATTTCAAACTGCGAATAAGTGCAGAGAGCCAGAATTTGGTTCCAAAATATGGCTAAGGTCTTGAAATTGGGATATTTGGGATATTTCAAAAACTGCAGGGGAGTTTGTGCAAAATGTGACTCACTGCCGCTTTCAGTACTTGGCATAAGTTGGGTATAAAAAGTCGTAATATCAATCTGCGAATACGTGCAGAGAGGCAGAATTTGGCTCCAAAATATGGCTCAGGCTTCGATATTGGGATGTTTGGGATATTTTGAAAACTGCAGGAAGGTTAGGGACAAATGTGACCAAACGCCGCTTTCAGTACTTGGCATATATTAGGTATAAAAACTCCTAATATCAAACTGAGAATACGTGCAGAGAGCCTGAATTTGGCTTCAAAATATGGCTCCGGCTTCGAAATTGGGGTGTTTGGGATATTTTGAAAACTGCAGGGGAGTTTGTGCAAAATGTGACTCATTGCCGCTTTCAGTACTTTGCATATGTTGGGTATAATAAGTTGTAATTTCAAACTGCGAATACGTGCAGAGAGCCAGAATTTGGCTCCAAAATATGGCTCAGGCCTCAAAATTAGGATGTTTTGGATATTTGGAAATCTGCAAAGGGGATTGGGACAAATGTGACTAAACGCCGCTTTCATTACTTGGCATATGTTGGGTGTAAATATTCGTAATATCAATCAGCGAATACGTGCAGAGAGGCAGAATTTGGCTCCAAAATATGGCTCAGGCTTCGATATTGGGATGTTTGGGATATTTTGAAAACTGCAGGAAGGTTAGGGACAAATGTGACCAAACGCCGCTTTCAGTACTTGGCATATGTTGGGTATAAAAACTTGTAATATCAAACAGCGAATACGTGCAGAGAGCCAGAATTTGGTTTCAAAATATGGCTCCGGCTTCGAAATTGGGGTGTTTGGGATATTTTGAAAACTGCAGGGGAGTTTGTTCAAAATGTGACTCATTGCGGCTTTCAGTACTTTGCATATGTTCGGTATAGTAAGTTGTAATTTCAAACTGCGAATACGTGCAGAGAGCCAGAATTTGGCTCCAAAATATGGCTTAGGCCTCGATATTGGGATGTTTGGGATATTTTGAAAACTGCAGGGGGGATTGGGACAAATGTGACCAAACGCCTCTTTCAGTACTTGGCATATGTTGGGTATAAAAAGTCGTAATATCAAACTGCGAATACATGTAGAGAGCCAGAATTTGGCACCAAAATATGGCTCAGGCCTCGAAATTGGGATGTTTGGGATATTTTGAAAACTGGAGGGAGGTTTGGGACATATGTGACCAAACGCCGCTTTCAGTACTTGGCATATGTTGGGTATAAAAAAATTGCAATTTCAAACTGCGAATAAGTGCAGAGAGCCAGAATTTGGTTCCAAAATATGGCTAAGGTCTTGAAATTGGGATATTTGGGATATTTCAAAAACTGCAGGGGAGTTTGTGCAAAATGTGACTCACTGCCGCTTTCAGTACTTGGCATAAGTTGGGTATAAAAAGTCGTAATATCAATCTGCGAATACGTGCAGAGAGGCAGAATTTGGCTCCAAAATATGGCTCAGGCTTCGATATTGGGATGTTTGGGATATTTTGAAAACTGCAGGAAGGTTAGGGACAAATGTGACCAAACGCCGCTTTCAGTACTTGGCATATATTAGGTATAAAAACTCCTAATATCAAACTGAGAATACGTGCAGAGAGCCTGAATTTGGCTTCAAAATATGGCTCCGGCTTCGAAATTGGGGTGTTTGGGATATTTTGAAAACTGCAGGGGAGTTTGTGCAAAATGTGACTCATTGCCGCTTTCAGTACTTTGCATATGTTGGGTATAATAAGTTGTAATTTCAAACTGCGAATACGTGCAGAGAGCCAGAATTTGGCTTCAAAATATGGCTCAGGCCTCAAAATTAGGATGTTTGGGATATTTGGAAATCTGCAAAGGGGATTGGGACAAATGTGACTAAACGCCGCTTTCATTACTTGGCATATGTTGGGTATAAATATTCGTAATATCAATCAGCGAATACGTGCAGAGAGGCAGAATTTGCCTCCAAAATATGGCTCAGGCTTCGATATTGGGATGTTTGGGATATTTTGAAAACTGCAGGAAGGTTAGGGACAAATGTGACCAAACGCCGCTTTCAGTACTTGGCATATGTTGGGTATAAAAACTTGTAATATCAAACAGCGAATACGTGCAGAGAGCCTGAATTTGGTTTCAAAATATGGCTCCGGCTTCGAAATTGGGGTGTTTGGGATATTTTGAAAACTGCAGGGGAGTTTGTGCAAAATGTGACTCATTGCCGCTTTCAGTACTTTGCATATGTTCGGTATAGTAAGTTGTAATTTCAAACTGCGAATACGTGCAGAGAGCCAGAATTTGGCTCCAAAATATGGCTTAGGCCTCGATATTGGGATGTTTGGGATATTTTGAAAACTGCAGGGGGGATTGGGACAAATGTGACCAAACGCCTCTTTCAGTACTTGGCATATGTTGGGTATAAAAAGTCGTAATATCAAACTGGGAATACATGTAGAGAGCCAGAATTTGGCACCAAAATATGGCTCAGGCCTCGAAATTGGGATGTTTGGGATATTTTGAAAACTGGAGGGAGGTTTGGGACATATGTGACCAAACGCCGCTTTCAGTACTTGGCATATGTTGGGTATAAAAAGTTGTAATTTCACACTGCGAATACGTATAGAGAGCCTGAATTGGGCTCCAAAATATGGCTCAGGCCTCGAAATTGGAATGTTTGGGATATTTTGAAAACTGCAGGGGGGTTTGGGACAAATGTGACCAAACGCCGCTTTCAGTACTTGGCATATGTTGGGTATAAAAAAAATTGCAATTTCAAACTGCGAATAAGTGCAGAGAGCCAGAATTTGGTTCCAAAATATGGCTAAGGTCTTGAAATTGGGATATTTGGGATATTTCAAAAACTGCAGGGGAGTTTGTGCAAAATGTGACTCACTGGCGCTTTCAGTACTTGGCATATGTTGGGTATAAAAAGTTGTAATATCAATCTGCGAATACGTGCAGAGAGGCAGAATTTGGCTCCAAAATATGGCTCAGGCTTCGATATTGGGATGTTTGGGATATTTTGAAAACTGCAGGAATGTTAGGGACAAATGTGACCAAACGCCGCTTTCAGTACTTGGCATATATTAGGTATAAAAACTCCTAATATCAAACTGAGAATACGTGCAGAGAGCCTGAATTTGGCTTCAAAATATGGCTCCGGCTTCGAAATTGGGGTGTTTGGGATATTTTGAAAACTGCAGGGGAGTTTGTGCAAAATGTGACTCATTGCCGCTTTCAGTACTTTGCATATGTTGGGTATAGTAAGTTGTAATTTCAAACTGCGAATACGTGCAGAGAGCCAGAATTTGGCTCCAAAATATGGCTTAGGCCTCGATATTGGGATGTTTGGGATACTTTGAAAACTGCAGGGGGGATTGGGGCAAATGTGACCAAACGCCTCTTTCAGTACTTGGCATATGTTGGGTATAAAAAGTCGTAATATCAAACTGCGAATACATGTAGAGAACCAGAATTTGGCACCAAAATATGGCTCAGGCCTCGAAATTGGGATGTTTGGGATATTTTGAAAACTGGAGGGAGGTTTGGGACATATGTGACCAAACGCCGCTTTCAGTACTTGGCATATGTTGGGTATAAAAAAATTGCAATTTCAAACTGCGAATAAGTGCAGAGAGCCAGAATTTGGTTCCAAAATATGGCTAAGGTCTTGAAATTGGGATATTTGGGATATTTCAAAAACTGCAGGGGAGTTTGTGCAAAATGTGACTCACTGCCGCTTTCAGTACTTGGCATATGTTGGGTATAAAAAGTCGTAATATCAATCTGTGAATACGTGCAGAGAGGCAGAATTTGGCTTCAAAATATGGCTCCGGCTTCGAAATTGGGGTGTTTGGGATATTTTGAAAACTGCAGGAAGGTTAGGGACAAATGTGACCAAACGCCAATTTCAGTACTTGGCATATATTAGGTATAAAAACTCCTAATATCAAACTGAGAATACGTGCAGAGAGCCTGAATTTTGCTTCAAAATATGGCTCCGGCTTCGAAATTGGGGTGTTTGGGATATTTTGAAAACTGCAGGGGAGTTTGTGCAAAATGTGACTCATTGCCGCTTTCAGTACTTTGCATATGTTGGGTATAATAAGTTGTAATTTCAAACTGCGAATACGTGCAGAGAGCCAGAATTTGGCTCCAAAATATGGCTCAGGCCTCAAAATTAGGATGTTTGGGATATTTGGAAATCTGGAGGGAGGTTTGGGACATATGTGACCAAACGCCGCTTTCAGTACTTGGCATATGTTGGGTATAAAAAGTTGTAATTTCACACTGCGAATACGTATAGAGAGCCTGAATTGGGCTCCAAAATATGGCTCAGGCCTCGAAATTGGAATGTTTGGGATATTTTGAAAACTGCAGGGGGGTTTGGGACAAATGTGACCAAACGCCGCTTTCAGTACTTGGCATATGTTGGGTATAAAAAAGTTGCAATTTCAAACTGCGAATAAGTGCAGAGAGCCAGAATTTGGTTCCAAAATATGGCTCAGGCCTTGAAATTGGGATATTTGGGATATTTCAAAAACTGCAGGGGAGTTTGTGCAAAATTTGACTCACTGCCGCTTTCAGTAGTTGGCATATGTTGGGTATAAAAAGTCGTAATATCAGTCTGAGAATACGTGCAGAGAGGCAGAATTTGGCTCCAAAATATGGCTCAGGCTTCGATATTGGGATGTTTGGGATATTTTGAAAACTGCAGGAAGGTTAGGGACAAATGTGACCAAACGCCGCTTTCAGTACTTGGCATATCCCAGCAAACACAAATCATCTACACAACGTTCGCCTATCTCTTGCCATAGGTGTGGGAATGATTTGCATTGAGAATGGTGCAGGAAAGCCTTTGAGAAACTTTTACTCAAAAAATCCAAACACAAAGGTTTAATTATAAATTGTTTTTCTACAATTATTTTCTTCCAAATGTAAAACAAATAGTTTTTACATGTTTAAATATAAAATTTATGGTGTTTTTTTGTAAAATTCATTAATAAATTGTGAATGATATATATTGGCTGAGTGAAACCTTTAAAATCCATTTAGTTATAATTTGAACAGAAAAAAGTATTTTTCCAAATTTTCTAAAAATTGCTCTTTTTAACACAATTTGACTCCTTATACATTCCACTAAACACTATATCATGTTTAAATATATAATTTATGTATTATTCTCTAAAATAATTTATATAAATTATATAAGTTGCTGGAAAGTGGTGTTAAAGATTATGAAAACATTTTGTTGTGTTAATATGTTCTTATTAACTATGTCTGAAGTTCACAGTTTATCAAACAAGAATATTAACATTCATCAACTCTTAAAATCTTATATGTTATCTTGCTGGTGCAAAAAAGGGTGAATCTTTAGGAACAGCTATAGTATCTATATATTACAAATGGTGTTTTCCCTAACTCAAACAATGTAGGGTTTATTATTCTACACATATTTCTAATGACTCTTAGATGTTTACATTCTCTGAAGTATAATTGTGAAGGCTGTGTCCATCACTCTCAACACAGATTCTTAAACTCGTCTCTGCAGGTTCAACTATATAATTAGTTTCCATTTTGAATTTCCATGGACATTTGTATCCAAAATGAAACCAATGTGGTTTCCTTCAGCGCCTTCAGCCAGCACATTTGCTCATTCATTTCCACAGATTCCAACAAGGTAGGGGATTTACAGAAATTTGTATATTCATATTGTTATATATTAAAAATATGAATGCAGTTCAATATGATAAGACAAATACATGAGTTTATGATAAATTCGTTTTCTGTGATATACCATTGATATGCTCTTTTTTTCTTTAAACGGCAGACTAAACTAAAGTGCTCACATCAACAGATTTGATGTATAAATGGTCAACGCTCAACAGAGTTAGTATAAATGTATTAGTATAAATCTTACTTGTCTCATTGTTAATTCACATTCAATGTCAACTTGTGGTTGCATTGTACAAGGCCAACACAGATGATCGAAGGAAACTAACTCTGCTCTAGTTCCATGAAGTTGCTATTTGGTCTTTACTCAATGCATTGTACATGCATTGTACAAGGCCAACACAGATGATCGAAGGAAACTAACTCTGCTCTAGTTCCATGAAGTTGCTATTTGGTCTTTATTGAAATTTGACAAGGCAGAGTGGCCTGCAACAACTACACCATCTCCACATCTAGTTCATGCTCCAGACATAAATCATGACACTGGTCCTGTGTATCCTGCTGCTGACCCGTCAACACCTGGCCCGTCGGGTGTGAGGCGCCCTCTCTTCACGTCTACACCTAGTGCTGAAGCTGAATCTGATGAAGATAATTCATATTCCACATTAGTGTTTGAAAACAATAGTGAGAGCGACGATTCAGACAGTAGTTTATTGCCAACCAAGAGACAACAGCGACGTGTTGTTATAGCAGAGACTCGCCTGAACTATAAATTGAAACATGAGCTGGTAAAAATCCCCAAACGTCGCAGGTGTGAAGTGTGTTCAAAGTCGGGTATCAGGAAGGAAACTGGTATAGCGTGCAAGACATGCGATGTTCCACTTTGCGTCATACCTTGTTACACCACTTATCACAGGAAAAGGGTGTATTGGGTGGACAAGAAATAACCACCTACATCAGCTTCACTCCACCTAGGAACATCTGTTGAGCAACTTCAGGAATCAGTACCTGAAGGAGGTGGAGTGGAGATAAAATGCTCAACTTATTTTACTACAATCGTCTTTGCTTTGGTAAGTACACATAATTGTCTTAGATTGTTTCAGTATTGTAGTCTATTTTCTTAGGAATATTTTGATACCTAAATGAGAACTGTAGCACGAAAACTAAAGTAAGTATACATGAAACAAGAGAAACTTTTTTTGTGGGTGTTGCGGGTTTGAGTTGGAGTGTCAAGAGCGGGTTCCGGTTGTGTGTTTTCCGTCATCTCTACAGCTGTGAATTCCAAGGAATTGTATTTGATATGCATATGTCTGTGTAGGGAATTTTATTCCGAACACTATACAAAAAAAAACGGTGTGAAACAAGTATAAACTTGAAAAACATGAGCAAAGTAAAAACTTTTGACGCTCACGGGTACAAACACGCGTAAGATTTTATTCGCCGCAAATTTATTTGACGCTGTGTTGGCCAACTCTACCCATGTTCTTATAGAACTTTCTATTGCGAACACATTGCTATAAAAATGAAATACGTAGCTTCAGAAATAATGTCAGGAGAGTTAAATAAGTATAAACATTCAAAGCACTGCATCCCAACAGTGTCGTCCCTGCTGAAATCACGGCTAACGCTTCACCCAGTTCCCACACTCGTGCGGGTCACCCGATACCATAATTAGACATTGATAGGCATATGTCTGGGTGGGGAATTTTATTGCGAGTTCAGTGATATCAAAATGAGCGCTGTAGAATGACTGTGAGGCTGGCAACAAACGAAAGAGTATGAACATTTACTTCCTGTTTGGGTGTCACGGCGAGTCATCTTCGTGTTTATTTACTTCGTGGAGGGATACCAAATGCTTCGGTGACATTTTATGCATATGATCTTGTAGAGAATCTTATTGCCAACGCATTGATACCAAAATGAAAAACGTAGCTTGAGAATTGAGGTTAGGAGCGTGAAAAGATTATAAACTTTTTTGTGTTTACGCTTGAGCGCCCAGAACGCCGCGCGCACTAAAGTGTTAAGCAACTGACATATGTGGAGAGCTAGTATCAAAATTTATATGTTTGTCCTGCACACCGCCCCCCCCATCCAGTGGGCAGCGGTGGATAGGGGGTTAGGTTGGTAGGTTACATTGAGTTAATTAGGTAGTACTTAGTGTTTATCTGTTATAGATAGGAGCTGCCTGGTATGGGCCAATAGGCCTTCTGCAGTTACCTTTGTTTTTATGTTTTTGCCCTGTAACCTAAATGGTTAGAGAGGCACATATATGGGCTTAGGGACTGAACCCCACACTACATTTAGCTAAGCTGGTTACAATCTTGATGATATAGTTACAAAATTCTGTATAAGTCGTCACATTATCAATGGGTTCGAGATCAACCACAATTTCCTGAATAGATATAACAAAGGGGATATTAATAGGGTATTAAAATTGTCAACACAAGATAGAACACGAAACAATGGGTATAAATTGGATAAGTTTAGATTTAGGAAAGACTTGGGTAAATACAGGGTCAGTAACAGGGTTGTTGATTTGTGGAATTTTTCTTAACTTATAAATTTATCTTTATTTATCTTAAACTGGTTGGGAGAGGTACAGTTTTTAACATAATTGGGAAGGTCATTCCACATTCGAGGTCTTTTGATTTGTAAAGCATTTCTAGTTTGACTAAGTCGTACTCTTGGAATATCAAATAGGTATTTGTTTCTGGTGTGGTGCTCATGGGATCTGTTACAACCTTCTAGGAAGCTTTTAAGGTCAGGATTGACATTACAGTGCAGCGTTTTATATATATAAAATACACATGAGAGTATGTGCAGGGACTTAATATCTAACATATTCAGAGATTTGAGTAAGGGGTCCATATATACTGCCCGGTTGCCTGAAATGCTATATGCCTACTATAGTGGCTTTAGGTATTGTATGCACTAGCTCTATCTATAAATCCAACATTATGTTTGTAAATCAACTATGTATGTACTTTCCTGAATAAAATTGACTTTACTGTACACTTATATTCTCTGTGGATTTGTTACCCCTATCGTTTGGGAGAAAAAAAATGACTAATACGTTCGGCGAATGACTTTGACTTCAACTTCACTTTGACTTCGTTCATGTCATCGTATTTTCCGTAATATATAAAGGTTATGACAATGCAATTATATTATTGTGTGCAAATAAGTTTGAAATTTCATGTACCCTAAAAATATTAAAATAAAGAATAAGAATAATTAAATAATTGTTGTAGTAAATTGTCACACGTTCATCATACGCAAACGAACACACAGTTTGGAGCGTCAGTACAAGACCGCCGCCATTTTAAAACACGGCTTCGAATGTAAGTAATGTTTTTCTCGTACTAACACTGTGTTATACAATAGATTTGGTCTTGAATTCACAAATTTAGTTGTTACATCTGACAGAGTATGTTAGACGGTGTAATGCTGGTCCATGTTAACGTATTTGTGGGCTTGGTTGGTTTAAATGTGGAGGCGAGGCCTGGCAGTGCTGGTGTATGTGGAGGCGAGGCGAGGCCTGGCAGTGTTGGTGTATGTGGAGGCGAGGCCTGGCTGTGCTAGTGTGTATGTGGAGGCGAGGCCTGGCTGTGCTAGTGTGTATGTGGAGGCGAGGCCTGGCAGTGCTGGTGTATGTGGAGGCGAGGCCTGGCAGTGCTGGTGTATGTGGAGGCGAGGCCTGGCTGTGCTAGTGTGTATGTGGAGGCGAGGCCTGGCAGTGCTGGTGTATGTGGAGGCGAGGCCTGGCAGTGCTGGTGTATGTGGAGGCGAGGCCTGGCTGTGCTAGTGTGTATGTGGAGGCGAGGCCTGGCTGTGCTAGTGTGTATGTGGAGGCGAGGCCTGGCTGTGCTAGTGTGTATGTGGAGGCGAGGCATGTACAACACTCCCCAATAGGAAGAAAACCCACTGGGTTCTAGGCTAGGTTAGGCTTATCTGTAATAATTGAATTAAGCCTAGCAAAGCCTAGAACCTAGTTCAGTAATTTAAAAAATGTTGTAACTTGAAAAATGCCATTCAATACATTACACAATTTAAATATTTTCAGGCAATCAACACAACCCTCTCATGTTGGCTAACCCTCTCTCATGTTGGTCAATAATTTAATTATTTTTTTATGGAGTAATCTTTGCTGTTGAAATGTAGTCTTTTTGAGACTACATTTCAAATGTGGTGTGTGTGGAGGCGTGTATGTTAGGTATTACCTAATATACACGGTGTAATATATCTATCTGTGTGAAATAGATTAAATCCATTTATTTGATATTCAGCTAATAGTTCTGTATTTTCTACATTCATCCATGTTTTGGTAAGTGCAATAATATGTATTGTTTCATTGCAGATTAGAGATTCAAGATAGTTCTAGATTTCCGAAGTACTGAAACGCGCGCCATACAGGCTTGGTGGATCTAGGTGCAAGGTAAAATTATTTACATTTACTTGTTTTGTTTTTATTTTTTGTATTTATATGCATATATGCATTTATATGCATTATTCTATAGAATAATAGATCTCGTAATAATTTTGCAAAAATAGTGGCATTTACTATTTTTAAAAGATTATTAAAAAATTTACTGATATGGTGCATTCGGAAGGGCGAAGAGGGAGAACGGCCTGTTGACATAGCTCGGGTGCAGGGGGGGGGGGGGTTGTGTAAAAGCCTGGTTTGTGCCTCGGAGAGGCTATGGGATCCAGTAAGTTCAGTAGAACTTCGGTTTCAACCCTTTTACCCTGTTGTAGCTCAGTCGATTAAGGCAGTGTCTGGGATGCTCCCGGACGCAGGTTCGAATCCTCGTCACGGCCCTTGTGGATTTGTTCATTTGATGCATCACGTTATTGTGATCTGTGTGTGTAATTCTTCACTTGCTACAGCAACAGGAATGTGTGTGTATGTATTTGTGTTGTTGAATATGACCGAAAGTGTAAGATTAATGATTCTAACACAAATCGTCTGAATATTTGTTTTTCTTCACTGTCGAGAGTAATTAAAAAAATTTACTCGAGTTTATTTTCACACTTTATTTATGGTCCTTAAGTCCCTCTCCTTAATGCTGCTGCTGTTTCTCGCATCTTTGCATCGCTTGTATGTTTGGGGGTTTGGCCTCTTGCTATATATTGATTCCATTTGTGTGTGTTTGGGTCTCAGGCCCTCTCGCAATTTCTGTTGAACAAACCCCTTTTCCTAGTTCTGCATCTCTCCTTTGGTACAAATTTTGTTGTGCTTTTATCATATATTTCACAAAACTTGACATACATTTCATTTACTTCATGTCCTATCAGCAAGTGTTTGTCAAATTCTTTAAGGAAAGTTTATCATCCTGATTGCAGATCTCTAGCGATATTATGTCAACTTCTTGTGGATTCGCAATCATTATTTAATTTACCTTTAGGTGTTCTTTCACCAGCACAGCAACACTGTACCTCTCCCAACCAGTTTAAGATAAAAACTAAGTACTAACTAATTAACTCAATGTAACCTACCTTACCCCCAAAATGACAACCCATGTCTTCTATTTTAAACAATGCTGTTTTGTTGACCAAATTGTATTTTTGTTTTTTTCTGCAATGTTTCCCCCCCCACCACTCTACCACCACATTGAGTTTAGTAGCTCTGTGCACGTCAGGTGCTGTTTAATATACAGACCTACTCCTCCATTTGACCTAGTTTCTCTATCACATCTATATCACTTTGTGCTTTAGCCCTGGTGGAGCTTGGTCCACCAGGGTGTTGTTTGGAGTGGCCCGCAGATCCACATACAGTCTGCATATGATATACAGTCTGTTGATCAATTAAACTACAGTAGTTAGTTTTATTCACCGAATGCACCAATATGTGTTCATTCTTCCCAGATGAAGGAACTAGGTAATATTCATCATCTGAATGCACCATCTGATGCTTTAACACACTCATGATACACGAGAGGTTTAAAAAACTTTTAAAACTTTTAAAACTTTTTGACCTATGTATTTAAAAGCAATTATAAAGTTAAAAAGTGTAGCATAGGCCCCTCGCAGAATGTTCTTAATATGATCCTCAGGTTATAGTTTTCTATCTAAAACCACCCCTAGATCTCTTTCTTGATCAGAATTCTTTATAGATCTCAGTGGCTCGATCATAGAAACTGCTCTAAATCCTTGTTGGCCTGGATTGTGGAGGTCATTGGTCTCTATTAAACTAGTAATCTGACTCCTGATCACTCTCAAATAATTTTATTATGTGGGATGTTAGTGCAACTGGTCTATAATTCTTTGCCAATGCTTGTGTTGTGTTGTGTTGTTTTGGTAGTGATGTGCAATGTGTTGTTTTGGTAGTGATTCGTCCAGTTCTGGTAGTAGTGCGGTTGTTGTGTAGTGTAGTACTTGTGTGCTTGTTAATGACTTGTATTCCAGTCTTGTGGGTATCTCCTTTCCCCTACGGGCCAACTGCTTTGTTCTTACCTAGCATTTTGCTTTGTTTGGGTATGAATGTTTGTGTGCCGTATATTTTGCAAAATTTGCCATATATCTCATTATTTACTCCTCTGCCTAGCAACAAGTCTGTCTAATTATACTCATTAACTGTTTTTCAAAGTTCCCCATAGTGTCCTTTATTGAAATCGAGTTCATGAACCGTTTCAATGTTCTTATTTTCTTCTAGATTATATCTTAAAGTATATTTAAATGTTATTGTTATTATTGTTATTAAATGTTATTGTGACATTGCATTGCAATTGAGCTATGTTGTTTACCATACCGTTCATTTCGTGAGTATAAGTATAGATGCCACACTTGTGACAGGTAAAACCATGCCTTTTTTGAAAAACAGCACCGTCTGTTGCACGTAAGAGCAACCCACACTATATTATGTTGCGATATTATTTCAATATTTCCGATTGTATTGATAATTTGAATTTTCATAGATTTCAATTTATTTTCATTTCGATTTAATAATTTTGTGTGACATTGCATTGAAATTGAGCTGTGTTGTTTACCATACTGTTCATTTCATGAGTATAGTTTATTTTTTTATTTTTTTCATTTCATTTTTTTAGCTGTTCTTATTTTTCAGTGATGGGAATATCAGATCATTTGATGTTCCCAATTTTCTGATGGAAGCATCAGACCATTATAGAATGCATCGGATGAGGTAGTTTGGAATGGTGGGGAGGACGAGAGGGGGGTATGGTGGGGAAGACGAGGGGACAGAGGAGAGGGTAATGGTGGGGAGGACGAGGGGACTGGGGAGTTGGGGATGGTGGGGACAGGGGAATGCTGGGGAGGACAAAGGGACAGGTGAATGGGAGATGGTGGGGGAGGAAGAAGGACAGGGGAGGGGAAAATGGTAAGGAGGACGATGGGACAGGGAAGTGGGAATAGTGGGGATGATGTGGGGACAGGGAAGTGGGAAGGACGAGAGGACTGTGGAATGGGGAATAGCAAAGTGAATTATAATTATATATATTAATTAATTCTTATAAATTTCCAGAAGCCTGTATCAACACCCACACTAATGCAACTGAAAGAGATGTTGAGACAAGTATTGCTGATATGTTGAAGAACGCCCCAAACAAACTCGGTGGAAACAGATACAAGGTAAAGTTTGCCAATTTGCTGTAGTCTAATTCAATTTCTTTTTAGTAATCTTCGAGAACATTTATGCTATGAATAAGATAAAATAATGTAACTGATTTTGATTTATTTACTATTTATTATTTATTTACCGTTATTAGTATAATAGATCTCGTAATAATTTTGCAAAAATAATGGCATTTACTATTTTAAAAAGCTCGGGTGCAGGGGGGGGGGGTTATGTAAAAGCCTGGTTTGTGCCTCGGAGAGGCTATGGGATCCAGTAAGATCGTCCTTCCTTTCCTCCCTAGAATCTGGATGTAGCAGGTGCTCAATTGTCAAAAGTGAAAAATTGGTTTTGTCTTCCGAATGCACCATTTCTGTAAATTTGCTAATAATCTTTTAAAAATAGTAAATGCCATTATTTTTGCAAAATTATTACGAGATCTATTATACTAATAACGGTTTGATAAAAACAGTAGACTGCCTACTGGTTTTACCTGTAATAAGGTTTGATACAGATGATTATGATTATGGTTTTGGCCTCCACCACCCTCTCACCTAACTTGTTCCAACCATGTCTACCACGGTTTTGTCTTCCGAATGCACCATTTCTGTAAATTTGCTAATAATCTTTTAAAAATAGTAAATGCCATTATTTTTGCAAAATTATTACGAGATCTATTATACTAATAACGGTTTGATAAAATACAGTAGACTGCCTACTGGTTTT